>NC_056727.1:462758994-462973994 GCF_019279795.1 Protopterus annectens | reverse complement strand
TTTAGACTTAAAATACTGGAATAATTTGCTACTCACCAACACGGCCAGCCAGCAAAGAATAAATGAGTGTATGAAGACATGCCCTCATGTATGGTAAATGTGACCCTCAAAATTGCATAATATCAGAGTCCATACATTATAGCATACCTGAATTAATCCTACCTTGACTATGGTACATCAGGTAATCATTTGAGAACTAGTGATTTTAATGAAGATCATACATTTTCTTCGACCTAAATGGATTAAAAATTAATGAGGCAAATGCAACATCAATAGTCTTCTTTCAGGACTAAAGTACATAATGCTTCAAAAATCACAATATCTGGTTGTGTATGGATTGATCTAATTATTTAAGCAATTGTGTTAAGCATGCAGGCCTTTGATGGCATTAGGATGCTCACTGGCTATACATGTAATTTCTGTTTTTGGAGATGTGACCATAGAATATGCAAAGCAAGACATTTTCCAGCATTAAATGTTAGAAATGAATATATCTCATATATCTGAGTCTTTAAAGCTTAAATAAATGTCATATATAATAATGCATACAGTGTTCTGTTTACAACATTAGATCTCTGTTTAAGGATCTACAAATCCTACAATTAATGTTCAAATATTAATAGGTGAAGTGTCATCCATGGATACTAGATTTTATTTAATAATTTTGCAAGAAATCAGACACTATTTGCAACAATGGCATAATGTGGCACTGTTCTTAGATCAGGGAAAAGTGATTGCAAATACAGCCAACAGCATTTTATTTTTCTATGATTAATTGAAATTAGTTACAGGCGTTAGCTAACTTATCATTTGCAATGCATTATAAAATACTTTATGCTGCTCTAAATATTTGCTGTCTGGTACCTAAACTGTTAAATCCATGGTGACAAAATGACTGATAAAACTTTTGATACAAGTCTTGCAGTCTTGCAGCAGGTAAGATTGCATGCAAATTGTACTGTTTATATTGCACATCATATTAGAAGCATTCCTATGTGATAGGAGCTAGGAATTCTAGCTAATGTATCCACCCTGCTGGAAAACATACATCCCTTAGTGATGACCAAAGTCTTCTTACCATACGCACTGCTGTCAGAAGAATATTTTCATCTTCAATAGCATTTTGTGGCAGTTGTTGAAAAACTACAATACTAGCATGATTTAATGTGTTTTGTTCAGAGGACTTGTATATGCAGATTAACAGTTATTGCCATTGTGTTCCACATACTTCAGTTAGCTTCAGCTCCATCATCTCTTTACATTTAGTCTGCTTTATAGTACAAGAAATAATGAAGGTTGAGATCTGTTTTACATTCATGGTAATGCTCTGATGCAAACATTTGCAGTAAATACTTTGCTCTGGGCTTATATTAATACTTATTGCAGCATAATACTTCTGTTTCCAGTGTCCCCTTCCCCTTCTAATCTGTGCTGAACCTAACATTAAAAAAAATCTCCTTAATTCCCTAGAGTAGTTTCTCAATGCCTCCATGTTGGTGTAGCTATACTTTAATATAACTTAAAGAATAGGCAAACTGTACACCAGTACCTTGATTGGAGAACAAATGTTCTCCAGCAGGGTATTAATGTACAAGTAATGCTTGCTAACAAATGAGTCTGCTAATTAGCGGCAGCATATCAAGCTGCCGTGGAGCTCTCACTGCAAAGAAAAGCTAACGGCACCATTATTTTACGCTTACTATGCAGCGGTTCTGCTGTTTAGCATGCATAAAATGTAAAAAAAAAAAGGAGAGAGACTGAGTCTGTGTGTGTGTGTGTGTGTGTGTGTGTGTGTGTGTGTGTGTGTGTGTGTGTGTGTGTGTGTGTGAGAGAAAGATCAAGAGAGAAAGCAAGAGTGATCCTGTGTGACTGAATGTGTGCATGAAAGTAGAGGAAACTGTGTGTGTGTGTGTGTGTGTGTGTGTGTGTGTGTGTGTGTGTGAGAAAGATCTAGAGAGTAAGAGAGAAAGCAAGAGTGATCCTGTGTGACTGAATGTGTGTATGAAAGTAGAGGAAACTGTGTGTGTGTGTGTGTGTGTGTGTGTGTGTGTGTGTGTGTGTGTGTGTGTGTGTGTGTGTGTGTGTGTGTGTGTGTGTGTGTGTGAGATCGAGAGAGAGTGAGACCGATCTTGTGTGGGTGAATGTGTGTATGAAAGTAGAGGAGTGTGTGTGAGAGATTGAGAGTGAGAGCGATCTTGTGTGACTGAATGCATGTATGAAAGCAGCATAATTCTGTTTGTGAGAGATTGAGAAAGAGGGTGAGACCGATCTTGTGTGAGTGAATGTGTGTATATGTATGTGTATGAAAGCAGAAGAGACTGTGTATGTGTGTATGAGAGAGAGACAGAATGGGCTCTATACAGAATTGTTGTTTTACTTGTTTGTCATTTTTTAGGCACTATATTATTATATGTATGTTCGATGTAAAATGCTTCATCCAACATCATTAACATTTACTACAGCAAGTTTGAAACATTAAGCGGAGGAACTATTTTACATTAAAAATATATTCGAAAAATAATATAGTACTTAAAAAATAAACAAGTAAAACACAACAATTTTACAGAGAGCTCATTCTCTAAGCACAATAATGCCCTCCAGGGTGTGTGTTAATGTGTAGTTAACGCCCTTCTAGGGGTGTAAAGGCCCTCTGCCTGTGGCGTTGAGCCTCATAACACCCCTGGGTGGGTGTTAATTACACATTAACACACACACTGTCAGGTATTATTGCTTGCATAGCATTTCCCTTAGAAGTTCAAACTAAATGTTTGTTTTACTTGTAACATACTAGTTATCAACAATATCACCTGACTTGTGCCAAGCCCCCTTTCCCTTTGTTTATTTATTTTACATTCTTTTTGCTATATTAGGGAGCAGGGAAAATAACTAGTTTTGTAATTTATGCAAGTAAGCCTTAAATAGTATGCTTTGCTCAAATGCAAGCTAAGCCGGCACTTTCATTGTGTTATTGAGGGTTTCCTGCTGAGGTGCAGGCCCGGTATCAATCTACCTCTGGTCACCCACCAACCCACAGGCCAGTTCCTAAAAAGTCCTGTCTGCTTTCACCAGCCAAAGAGGCCACCATAGTACAATACACCAAGATTCGACTCTAATATGTGCTGGATTATCACTACCTATGCTCCAAACACTCACTCAGAAATCATTCTCCTCTATAGAAGCTTGGCTCAACTCACAACTCCTTCTGAATAAAAAAAAAAAAAAAAAAAAACTAAGCCACTACTGTAACCCCCAAACCTCTCTCTCTCCTTCCAATAAACTACTTTTAATACACTGTTATTCAAAAGACCAATATAAAACTAGTATCCCACACCAAACTTCTAGATGTGATTATAGATGACCACCTGAAATCTGATCTCCACCTTCATCAAGCCATAAAGATGAAACAACAAAAGTAGGCTGCCTCTGTGGAGTTAAACATTACCTAACTGACTCTGCTAGATAAAAGGTAACCACTTCTTTTCTACTTCCCGCCCTGTTATATGCCTCTCCTATTCTAAACAATCTGAACTCCTGTCTAGCAGTGAAACTAGAACAATGCTACAATAAAGTAACCAAATTTGCAACCAGCCAGCAATGCAGAGCACGTTATTACCTCTCTCTAAAACAACATGTGTCTTGAGCTAAATAATTCTCTGTTGCACTTACAGTTAAATTACAACCTTTAAACTACTGCACAACCATGAAAAATACCCCCCTTGTCTAGCATCTCATCTCCTTTACTTTCCTTGTACATCCTCCCTTCTTTCCTTTTCTTGGGCTGCTATAACTCTTTACCTTATCATCATATGCCCTAGATTTTGTATAAGTCTTTATAATAGCAACTATTCTACCATAAAACATGACAATCTATGCATATGGATGATATTGCATTGCACATGACTCCCTGTATTAAAAAAATATTCGTATACATTCCACGGAACTGCTATTTTTAATCAAAACTCTTTATAAATATTGTAACTGATTTCAAGAATGCCTCAGTAATGAAACTGCTGCTCATGAATGAAACTGACTGTAAATGATGAAACAATGCAAATGATGCCCATGCTGTCTGTGTAATAATGCTTTTCTTCCCAGTAGTCCACTGAAAAAGGACACTGCTCGGTCGGGCTTTCCTGGTAAACAAATGCCAATAAATAAATAAATTCAGCATCCGGTATCTTCCAGCTACTTTTATGATTCTGTACCTAACTTTACTGACCTCTACAGTCAATCAATGCAGAATGTATATATATTCAAATTACTGCTGCACTACCAAGGAAAGTCCTTAGCTTATAAAATTTTTTGTGTCTTTCGGCTTTTTCCCGGGTAGGGGTCGCCACAGTGGAACTCCGGTCTGCTAATGATTGGTAGTTGATTTTTACGTGTCGAGTTACCAGCCCTGACACACAACCTTCAACGAAGGTATGCCCATTCATGTATATCTCCACGCAGAAGACGCTCTAGCTGGGAATCAAACCGGACAGCGTCATTCTGTGAGGCGACAATAGCTTATGAAATAAAATTAAAAAATAAATAAGTTTGCTTAATTTACTAATGACCAAATAGAGTCACTGGTGTGTGTGTGTGTGTGTGTGTGTGTGTGTGTGTGTGTGTGTGTGTGTGTGTGTGTGTGTACTTATATATATATATATATATATATATATATATATATATATATATATATATATATATATATCTTAGGGGATATCTGGTGGTAGCTGGGAAAAAGTGGGCACAGTAATATAAAATAGATATGCATATACAGTACAGACTATGGATACAGATGAAGTGAAAATATGCTATTATCCAACCAAAAATAAAGAAAAATAAGATGGATATATAGATAGACTTAATGTTAAAACAAACAAATAGACAAAGAAAGTGATTTTTTTTTTCAAAAGAGGCAAAAAATGGTGACATTTAGATGTAGTAATACTTATAACTGCTGGGCCTAGAAATGTAAGTAAAGCCTTGCTCAAAAATAGGATAGAGTACTGCAGATTTAAATACCATGCATCCAGTGGGAATATCTGTTTCATCTTTTTTTTTAAAACCTCTATCCTGAGATGATAAAGGTGTTAAGAATGTACAGCTATGGGACTCCACATTTCTGACGATTCACCCCTGAGAGATGCATATAAGTAAAATGAAGATTTGTGGAAAGTTGTCAAACATTAAACAGCTGTGTGTTTTATTTTTATTTTTGTTTTGTTTTTATTTTCATAGAAACACAGACTATGTAAGGCACAATCTTCCAACCTAGTCTGTTCCTTATTCTAACAAATGCAACCGCTACATTTCCTTTGGGACTCAATGGACAATAAAATAAAAGATGAAATCAGATCCAAAGTAAAAAAGAAAGAAAGAAGGAAATACAAATGCAAACTTGCTTTGGGATAAACTGTTCAAATATGCTAAATTGAGACGTAAAGATTATAATATTGGTAATTAGCCAAGCAAGGAGGAGCAGGAAACATTAAAGAAAGGAAACAGAACAAAGCATGGTAAAAGATAGTAGTCTTCAGCATTAGAAAGTAACCACCATATTAACATAATCTTGGTAACCACAACAGGTGTACTTCTGACAAGACAAATGAGAGCCACATATGAGACCTTCAAATTATGCAAAGGTTAAATAAAAAAAACTAAGGTTGACCAGATATCAGTACTAAGTAAAGTAGGTGCTTACTAGTAAGATAATTTTTCTTTGTTAAAAAAAGTTGGGAATAACTCAGAGGAGTAATGTGGAGATGTATGTATTTTATTGCACATAACATTTGATGGTGTGAACCTTGTGTTTGATTTCAAATGCCATTTGCAGCTAAGCACATGGCACAGTGGCTGGTATTAAATCGCACAAATTTAAGAGCTGAACACAAACAGCATGGGATACAATTCAGTATAAAAGGAAAGCAATGCTGAGCCAGAAGTCAAGTCCTGCTATTGCTTGTGCTGCACACATTCAGTTTTCCACTGTGAATGAATGGTTCTCTGTACATTGTACACAGAAATGACCCTGTAAAGCTACAGACATATGTGACGCCCATGCACTGACCCAGTAATCAAGGAGCTTCAATCCTCACCACTAGCATCAGTGAGGGGTGTGCACATTGGGAAGGATAACAAGTACACACACTGTAAAGTACAATTTCCCTTAAGAGCACATAGAGATCACAGTCAGTTTGGGGCTGGTTTCTCCATTTCTCTCCAGATCTCAAATAAGACTCCCCACTGGCACAGGTACAGGGTCTAGATCTCAGCCTAGCGGTCAAGCTAAAACCTCCAGCACCCTCTCTGTCCAACCAGTGCTTCATGTCCCTGCCCAAGTAGCTCACACACACACACACACACACACACACACACACACACACACACACACACACACACACACACACACACACACACACACACTTTGAGATATGAGTTATATGCAAACACACAGGCACTCCTGGAGAAGGCTGGCACAGGTTCTCCAGCTATGCCCCTTCCTGCCAGGCTTTAAGGTAGTAATCACTGCCACCAACTACACTACTTTTATCAGCTACTAATGAGGCCCTTCCCAAAGTGTGACCAATTTCACTGTGTAATATTACTGATATCCAAATAGTAAGTGTGACCCAGGGCTAAAGCTATTGGAGTGGCTTGGACAGTATCACCGGATACATGCAATGTACTCTAAGAGCTTAAATGACCTTAACACAAAACAGCCACTGTCGAAAGGTTTAAAAATATTTAATAATAAATAATAAAAACACAAGACAATACTTATTACTTCAACACAATGACATTACAGAGTTCAGAGATCACAGGAAAATACTTTAAAATAATATTGTAGAATAGTCTGACATAAATATAGAAAACAGCTAGACTAATCTGGCTATTTCTATCTATCTCTAAGAGAAATTACTGTTCTAAATAAATATCTTACTTACAGAGCAAAGGCAGAGTGCGGATGAGTGGATGTGTTCAGGTTCAGACAAAATCTAAAATGCTCTAATCTTTCTCTTTGAGAAAGTCTTAAATTGATAAGCATACACATAAATTGATAAACATAATTTTTATCACTTCTTTAGTTCCCAGGCTAACAGAAACTCAGCATTTACATTTCTTAGTAAGCTGCACCTGGCTAGGAAGCTACAGCAATAAAGGACATTATACATGTAAAACCTTAGTAATTAACTCTTAAATCAAGACAATAGAAAGAATTTCTTTGCCCAGACATCTTGTCTCCAAGCTTGAAATCAGTCATACAATGCTTGACCTATCAGCTTTCTTCCAGCAGAGTGCACTTTGGTTACATTTTTAAAGCTCGGTACAACGTATAGTTTAATGATAAATTACATCTTTAAATTTGTGAAACAAGCCTATGGATTACATTAATATTTACAATGACATAGAAAAACAAGCCTATGGATTACATTAATATTTACAATGACATAGAATTATTTACAAAATTCTATCTAGCTAGGCACAACATATATAGCTGTATATATCTGTATCTATTTATCTATATCTATATGTCTATATATGGGTCTACTTCACAAACCCAAAATACGATATAACTGACTTTTAAATAACAGAGACGACAAACCCAGCAAGTCAAAAGACTGACCGCTCAGAACACCAACATTTCACTCCTGGTAAATAACTGCTTGGCCAACCTAAAAATGTATTAAAACCAAAGAAAACTAAACCCACCCATGTGGGGGGCTTTACCCTGCACACCCCTCTATGTGGAGGGATCTGTCCCTCATACTCATCCTAACTAAATATACCAACTCTGAGATCGCACTACTGACAGTGTAAGGTGTAAAGTTCACCATAGCAGCCCAGTGGTTATCTACCTGGAGTGAAATGTTGGCATTCTAGGATGTCGGTATTATGGGTTTTCGGCTTTGTTGTCTCGGTATTTTAAAAGTCGTGTAAGTGGGATTTTAGTCTATTGAAGTAGACCTACACACACATACACACACACACACACACACACACACACACACACACACACACACACACATACACACACACACACACACACACACATATATATATATATATATATATATATATATATATATATATATCTATATCTCGCCTCACAGCAAGAGGTTCTCTGGTTCGATCCTCAGCTGGGGTGCCTTCTGTGTGGAATCTGCATGTCCTCCCTGTGGTCACGTGGGTTTCCGCCAGGTGCTCTGGTTTCTTCCCACATCCCAAAGACATGCTGCAGGTAGATTGGACACTCTAAACTGGCCCTAGGTGTGAGTGTGTGTGTATGTGTGCCTTCTGTGGAAGGTTGGGTGCCGGGCTGGCAACTCGACACTGTAAAACTCCACTGCCAATCATGAGCAGACAGGTGATCCACTGTGGCGGCCCCTAACCGGGAAAAGCCGAAAGAAGAAGAAGAGAGAAAGAAATTTATATATATATATCTCTATATATATATATATATATATATATATATATATATATATATATATATGTATACTGCTAAAGATCAACTACACCCAACACTGACTTGCAAAATACTGACGTAAAAATGTGGAAAATGCTGACATGCAACTACACATGCACAGAGAATCAGACTCACCATACAACAAATTTTAAAGTAAAAAAAAAATAAAATACATTTTTTCAGGAGGCAAGCCCTCCTAAGACCCCCCCTAAGACCCCCCCTCCCCATCTGTAGGGCTGTGTCTGCCATACCCCCTGCTAATTATATATAGTAATTCTGAGCTCGCACAAGGTAAGGGCATGTTCCCCATCACTGGGAATTATAAGATCTCTGACACCTGTTGATCAGCTGCTTAGACAATCAACCAGCTTTTGACCAAACACACACTTGACTTTTTGCAAGAAACCCATATATATATATATATATATATATTGCATCTTTCGGCTTTTCCCGGTTAGGGGTCGCCACAGCAGAACTCCGGTCCGCTAATGATTGGCAGTAGAGTTTTACGTGCTGGCTTGTCAGGCACAACCTTCAATGAAGGAACGCCCATTCATGCATGTCGCCACACAGAAGATGCTCTAACTGAGAATCGAACGGGCAATGTCAAACTGTGAGGCGACAAAGCTACTGCAGCACCACCACCGCAGCTATAAATATATATATATATATATATATATATATATATGTGTGTGTGTGTGTGTGTGTGTGTGTTTATATGGGGCTCATTTCCGTTTGACACTCATGTTGCTAAAGTAGTCAGGAAAACCTTCTACATTGCCCACCTGATCATGAAGGGATTCACATCTAGATCAAGGGAGGTCATCGTCCCCCTGTACTCATCACTCATTAGACCTATGATTGAGTACAATGCCCCATTCGGAATGTATCTGACCCGACACCTGCAGCAGCTGGAAAGGCCCCAAAAGTTCCTCACCAAAAGGATAAAGGGTCTCAAAAATATGTCTTATGCTGCCCGACTGAAAGAACTCCAGCTCTATTCAGTCTCATACCGCTTGCTCAGAGGTGACCTGTGCCTGACATATAAGGCCATGTCAAACCCAGATTTGATGAATATGCTTCACCTCAAAAATCTAGATCCCTCAGAACCACAAGGGCGGAAACTTAAACCTTGACACGGTTATTAATAGAACGTGCTGGAGGGACAGATTCATCACCCAGAGACTCCCTATGCTGTGGAACAAAATCCCGGTACATGTGAGGCAAAGCACCTCGCTGGCCTTGTTCAAGAGGAATCTTGACCAATGGATGGGAGATCGCAGATATACCCCAGGGATTACTTCAGTGTCACTGCTTGACAGAGGCACAGCAAAATAATAGGCATAGTTTTATTCAAACTAAAGGGGTGGCGAAAGCCACATAACTATGGGCTAGGCTTATAAATGCCCTTGGGCAGATAGCCTAGTATGAACCTATGAACCTATGAACCTATGAACCTATACCTCTCAACCATACCTAATTCCTCAGTATTTACCGGTTTTGAGGGCAAAATAGTGGGGTGCCACAAATTTATGAGTGGCCCCTTTAATTCCTGATTTTTTTTTTTTTTACAATTTTGGCTGATGTGATCAACATGCAAGGGCATGCATGATGACATCAGCTTAGTAAGGCAGTGCCTGACTACCAGACTTGGATATCGTCTGGGGCGGGAGTTTCAAACCATGGGTGGCGACGTAGCTCGTAGTTGTGTGTCAGTAAGTGTGTGAGATTTTTCATTTTCATTTTTTGCCTTGATTGTAGGTATGTAGATAGCATCTTTTAATTTAACGATTTCAGTTACATGGACTGGACTGCTATGAGTAATTTACTTTTGCAACTATTATATTCAGTTTTTAAATAGAATTATAAGCATTCAGCGTTTTTTATACCTGACTTCTCAAGTTCTGCATTCCGGAAAATGAAATGCTGATTTTGCTATGTGTTTTGCATTAATAGTTGGTTGAACTACTGCTGTTTTGTGTTTTGCAAAGTATGTGACTGTACATGATTTTGTATAACTGGGCAAGCATACGAACCATAATGGGTAATGGTTATTTTCTGCAAAATCAGGGGCAGAGTACAGTTGCCTCTCCATATTTACTGACATGAACATTTCTTGTCATAGATACTTGTTTTAGAAGTAGCACAGCAGTGATTTTTCTCTACCCCCCCCCCCCCCATCAAGTAGCGAATGGATGTGTTGCATAGGGCAAAAGAACATTCGTGGAAACGGTATGCTTTGTGTTTTCTGATTTTTTTCAGTCTTGATTTGCATCTGACACTATCTGCTGAGTGCCATTCTATTGCTGAGTCTGTCTTCTCTTAAATTAATAAATATACACTAATGAACATTCAGCAATCAAGAAACTTTAAAAAAAAGTAAAGGCTTCTTGATCACTGAACGATCGTTGGTGTATTAATTTAATTTGTAAGTTTTGGCAGTGTATTTTATTACGTCTTCGCTTAATTTATTATTTATGTTTTTCAGTCACTCATTCATTTCAATCTTTCTCCTGCCAGTCAGTATCTAATGTTAACAGTTACTTAGTCATAGACTTCCTGTGGAGCTGACAGACTGCATTATAGTATTTGGGCTGCCTGTGTTAGGGAAACAGCAAGTTCTTTTTTCTCCCGTGCTCATTCAATAGGTATCTAATGTTTATTTATTCACTTTTGTTTACCAGGATAATCCAACTTGGTGCTGGCAGTTAGTCAATAATATTAGTCATACATTATATACCGTAGACTCCTCGTGGAGCTGGCGGTGGATTACATTCATGTTGTTGTAGTGTTTGGGTTCCCTGTGTTGGGGAGAGAGCTAAAAAATGGGGGCACCTGTAGCCATGGATTTTTTTTTTTGGGTTGCTGCAACAATGAAGTGGTTTTGGAGCAGTGCTTTACTTTATATTCTGGCCAGTGTACTCTGGGTTTGCAGCAGTTCTTTTAAATTGATTGCTCATCTGCTCTATTATTAATGTAAAAGAACTACAATTTATGATTCTTCTCTCTACTTCTTTTAGCAGAATTATGTAGGTCAGCAGTCGGCGAGTTCTTTTTTTCTGTGGTGGCCATTCATTCGTTTTGTTGCCGGTATTTATTATTAGCAGTTACTTTAGTCATACACAACTAGACTTCCTGTGCAGCCATTGAACTATGTTGTAGTATTTGGGTTGCTGTGTTAAGGAAGTGGTGATTTCTTTTTTTGTGGCCTTTCATCTTGTTGCCAGTTTATTGATTATTTATTTACTTTTTTGTTTACCGGGATAGTCCGACTAGTCCAATAGTCCAGCTGGGTGCTTAGCAGTTATTTAGTCATACATGTCTGGTTATATTTTTATAAGAATAATTAATACTTTAGTTTTGCATGTGAATTTGATATGTCTCTTTGCCATCATTTTCAAGGTAGCACAATTTATGCAAATATAAAACAAGTTTCCAGAACGTTTTACAAATGCAGTGCAAATGTTTGGCTACCTCTTCTTCAGGGGAGTTTAAATGTTGCTGCTTTTGGTATGGCCCTGTGTGTATCTGCTGTGTTGTATGTTTTTTTGCTTTTCTTTGTGTGTGTGTGTCTGTGTGTGTGTCTGTGTGTGTGTGTGTGTGGGGCCTATACAAGGAATATAATTTAATACAGTCAAGAAGGTGTATCAAAGAACATGCATATTTCATGTGCAAGGGGCCTATGATTTAAAAGCAGCCCAAAGGTAATCTTTTTCCTCCACTGGCCAGATACATTTTCTTTGAATGTGGGTTTCAATGCTGTTTCAATGAATGTGAGTTTCAAGGGCAAAGACGTTCATAAATTCATAGGTAGGTACAAGGCTATTGGCCCTAGGGCCTATATAAGCCTAGCTAAAAAGATACTCTGGCTTTCACCACCCAAGAAAATTATTTTCCTGTACCCCTGTCGAGCAGAGCCACAGAAGTGATCCCCAGGGTGAATTTCCTATTTCCCATCCAATCATCAAGATTTTTCTTGAAGAGTGCTAATGAGGAGCTTTGTTTGATATAGATAAGTAGTTTTTTCCAGAGTATGAGAATTCTCTGGGACAGAAATCTATCCCTCCAGCATGTTCTCTTTATTGTGGTGACAAGATTTAGGTCCCTAGAGCATGTCCAACAGCTCTGGGTTTCACATAGCTTTGTATGTTAGGCAGAGATTGCCTCTGAGTAGGTGATATGCAACAGAGTAAAGCTGGAGTTTTTTGAGATGGTCAGTGTAGGGCATCTGTTTGATTCCAGTAATCCTCTTTGTGGGGTATTACTGCGGCCTTTCCAGTTGTTGTAGATGTCTTGTGAGGTACATACCAAAAGGGGCGCTGTACTCTATAATGGGTCTAATGAGTAATGAGTAGAGGGGAACAACAACCTCTTTATTCCTGGATGAGAAACCTTTTGTGATGAGGTGTGCGACGTAGAAGGATTTCCTGACTACTGTGATGATGTGATTATCAAAGGAGAGACTACTGTCCACCTGTGTCCCAAGGTCTCTTATCATACATTTGGTGTTAGGTAGATTACCGCCTATGTGGTAGTTCATGGGTACAGAGTTTTTACCAAAGGGGATGACAATGCACATTTTTGCATTGAGCTTGAGGCCATAGCTTTGACACCAGGCATCTGTTTCAGTAAGGCCCTTTTGCAGGATGTCCACATCGTTAGGAGTTTTGATTATGGCTCCTAGTTTGCAGTCATCTGTGAACTTCATTAGCCAAAGACATTCTGTGTTAGCCTGTACTTCTGAGAAGTAGATACCAAACAGGAGGGGAACCAGAACTGAACCCTGTGGTACTCCAATTGTCACTGATTTGAAGTCGGATTTGGAGTCTGCTACTTTCACAGTGTGGGTTCTGTCAGTGAGCCAGCTGGCAACCCATCTTGTGACATAGGGATTTATACCTAGTTTAGTGAGTTTATCTATAATTTCAAAGTGGGGGATGGTGTTGAAAGCCTTGGCGAGTTCTAGATAGGCTGTGTGAACCACCTTACCCTCGTCTACAGCTTTGGTGACTGCTTCAAAGAAGTCTATCAAGTTTAGGAGACATGATCTGCCTTTTACAAACCCGAACTGGGTGGGGTCCAGAGTTTGGAGATTACCTATGTCTTTGTTTATAAGTTCCATGATGATACATTCCATGGCCTTGCAGACCAGGCTCATCAGGCTAATTTATGAGACAGAAACTACATAAAAAAATAAAAATAAAAAATATAAAATCAAATATTAATAAACAAAAAATAAAATAGTACAAACTAAATAAGTCAAACAGAATAGTAAGCAATCAGACACAAAGATATGACTACTGATACAAATAATTCAAGATAAAGTTAATAAAATATACAAAAAAAGTAGAGTACCAGACAAGAGGAAGAAGAGTAGACAAAAGAGAGAAAGAAAAAGAGAGAGAGACAGTAGTCAAGGAGAGAGAAAAAGAAAAGAAAACAAAACAATGAGAAAAAGAGAGAAGAGAGAAGAAGAAGATCAGAAGATAGAAGAGAAGAGAATAAGAAAAGAAAACAAATGTATTTATAAGAAACAAGAAAAAAGTAGGGTTAAAGGTAGGAGAATTTTTGTGAGTAGAGTTAAGCAGGTAGGGATCAGAGAACAAAGGGAAGGATTTGTATTGTACTAAATACATACACAATGAAGAGATAAAGGCTGTGAGCAGAGTTGAGGGCCTAGGTAGCACATTCCATATGAATAAAGCAGTGGCTAGTGAATAAAGACGCCAGCTGGGTTGTGAGTAAAGGTTGAGAAAGTGATCAGTTACAAGAGGATCAAGGGTAGGATTGTTACAGAGGAGTAAAAGAGGATCAAAGTATAGGGTGTACAGCTGTTAAAACAGTAAATCAGTGTGGTCAGGGTTGGTGAAGGTTATAAGATACAGTTGTAGTTCTAGCCAGCCTAAAAGTTTTCCAGCAGTGTGCACCAGTGGGTTCTTTAAAGAGTTACCAGTGGCAAGTGGGCAATGCAGTTATATTTGTAGAAGCTAGTACCAGTAGCAAAGGCTTTGAGGTGTGTATTAATAGGCAAGAGGTTGGTTAGTATGATATAAGATGGTTGATGGAGATTATTGATAGTAGGAGATAGTAGTGATGGTTTAATACGTATAAGATGGCTTAAAGCTATTAATGAGAAAAGGTGGAGAGATGACTATTTGATCATTTGTGAGATTGTTAGATTTGATGGGAGGTAATGAAAGTGTATTTGGTGAAGAGGAGAAGACAGTAGCTGTTGATGTAAGATGGTGAGGTTGAATGGGAGAGTAACAAGAAGTGGTGGTTTGTGAAGAGGAGAAGTTTAAGAGGAGATGCTTAGTGAAGGAGGTAACTGCCTAGTAAACCATGTTTTCCTACCTAAGGTGTTGAAGATAGAAGTTTAGTTGTTAGATCTGAAGAAGAGGAGGCTGAACATATAATAGAAGAGACTGAAGAGGAGTTGGAATGCATAGTGCTTGAGGGAGCTTAGAGGAAGGCATTGGAGGATGGCATTATAGAGTCCGGAACAAGAATAGAAAGGTGAGATGAGATATGAATAGAAGAGGGGTGATGGCAGGAGATGGACCTTGCAAAGAACAGGAGTCTGTTACTGAGATAAGAACTAGACCATTGTCACTTCTCTCTGCATGGTTTCAGCATGGCAATGCTCCATTTCCCATCCCCATGTAGTATATAATTTCTTTCTCTTATACTTCTACAAATCCTGTGACTTACATTTGATAGCTTCCCATAAAGTATATAATTTCAACTACCTATCCCAACAATTCCTACTTATACCTATATAAACAGCCCACTGCATCTATATACCCAATCAATCTAACCATCTAACCAAAAAAAAAAAAAAAAAAAAAAAAAAAAAAAAAAAAAAAAAAAAAATTTAACATTAAAATAATTATTGTATTAATTAAAATTGTTCAAATTTATTTGAAAAAGATTATAACAGTTAATTGTATAATGTTTATGTATAAATTATGTGTTAATTTTATGTCTGGAAGACATCTCAAGTAATCTGTATGGAGTTAATCTGTATGGACTCCATTGAAAATGGGGTTCAATTGACTTAACAGGTTATCCCATAAAAACAACTGCAAACTTCGAAATAAATAAATAAATAAAACAGGAGAGGAATGTTAACAAATGAAGAGAGGTTAAATGAATAGTAAAAGCTTTAATAGATTCAAATGAATAGGGCATAGAGACAAGAATTATTAGGCAGATTATTGCCAGTTATTGGGAAAGAAAGGAGGGCCCAAAGCCATATGCCCTAAGAGGGAGGTTATTACAGTTATGTGCTTGTTGATATGTAACAAGTACTGAGGCAATACTGCTGATGACCACATTTCTCATAAATCTTTCTGCAAGGTGTCTAAAGAGCAATGGGCTAAAAGTTACTGTGTCAATTGGGCTATAGTGAGGCCTTCAAGAGTGGCTAAATATGAGAGGATAATATGAGAGACTTTCCCTCTATTGGATAGTCCCATTTATGATAGTAGTTATTGGGTATGCAATTTTTGATGGGAGCTGGAAGAAAAGGGAAGGGAGCTTGTCAAGGAGGGGGTAGCAGTTATCTGCTTGAAAAATAGGTTGAGGGGGATGAAAGAGAAGAAGGAAGAAGAAGAGGAGTTGTAAGAAAGAGAGGTCTACTAGATTATTTGATAGAAATAATTAGTATAGAGATTCTGGCTTGTGAGATTGAAAGAGTTGAGAAAGATGAAGTTTACTTGCTATTTGGTGAGGGGTGTCTGGGTCAGCATTTAGTGGGGATGAGAGGGAGTGAAAGGTGAGTTATTGGTACTAGGTTGAATTGTTTGGCTGTTTGAAATTATTGAAATGGGTTTCTGATAGAAAATTCTTTGTCTTTCTTTGTCAGTGGTGAAGTTTTTGGTAAGATTTTTGAAGGAAATTAGTAAGATTTCTAGAGCTGGTTCTATGGCCCAAACATTTGGCCCAAAACTTTATTTTTAGTTTTTTATTTCATTTTTTTTTTGAAGTTAGTCATTAGACTAAAATCATCACTGGTATGGTGGCTTCATGTTTTGCTGTTCATCCAAAATGGAAAGGGAAAAGTAGAATTAAAGAATAAGACTAAGTGGGAAGGGAAGACTTATGGAAGTGGCTTAAGTGAGCTCGTTTTCTGCTTTGAAATATAAAAATTTAAGGTGTTTTTAGAGCTTATTTTATATTAGTATTTTTCTTATGTCTTATTTTTCTTATATTAGGAGGTGTAGACAATTAGTTAGTGATCACTGATGTCATCAGCATGTTCCATTCCTGTACTTTATATGTTGATCTTTGTTTGTATATGAGTTCTTGTCTACATAGGTAAGCCTTTACTTGGTTTATTAAGCCTTTGTTGTAGAGGTAATTTGGTTTGGGTAAAACCATTTAGGTTAATATGAGTTTGGTTTTCTCAGCTACTAGTATTTGTAGTCCATATTAAAGCCCTTGGGGTAATGGCTTTTGGGGGTACTTGGAGAAAGTCTTGAGAGAAAGTCTCTAAAACAGGAAAGAATTGTTGTACAGGTGTATTGTGTAATGATGTAAAGTGGTTTTTTGTACTTTTAGTTTTAGTTGTGCATACTTTACTTACTATCTACTTTTGGCTGAAAGTTAAGGGTAGAGATATGACAGATGATAAACAGATGATTACTCCAATTAACTTAGGTTTAGAAACGGTCAAGCCTAAGTATTATTTCCTTGTATATTAATCTCAGCATCTATCTCTAGTGTCCTTTGTATCCAGGTCTCTGAGGCAGAGAGAATGTCAAATGTCAGGAGTGTGAAGGAGGGTGTGTAGGGGTGGTAATTTTGTTGTTTACACTTCTGTATGTTACAGATTGTTGACAGGAAAGGTGTTTACAGTTGGTCTAGATGTTTTAGGAGAAGGATACACGAGGCCAGGTGAGGGAGAATGTCGCCTTGTAAGGTAGATGTCAAGGTAGTTGGATGTGAAGATCATGTGAAAGTGTGAATAAGAAGGTTTAGAGGTCTGTTTTTTTTCAGGTTCTGAGAGGAAGGAGGAGGTGAGAGTGGTTAGAGGTTTTAGGGTAGAATTAGTATGTAAGTAGGTAAGTGTAGTAAAATGAAGTGAGTAGAATGTGGGCTGTGTGCGTGTGGGTAGGTGTGTGGTTAGGCTGAATATCAAGAAGGTTGTGGTGTCGTGTAAGTGGAGAAGAGTATAACCGAGGGTGTTGAGAGTGGTAGCAGAGTTAGAGGGTGGGGTAGATAAGTTGGGAGTATAGAATCAAGGTAGAAGTGGGGAAGTGGATTTAAGGCAAAGATTAGTGGTACTGAGGGTAAAGTGAAGTGAAAACAAAAGAAGAAGCAAAAAGAAAAAGAGAAGTAAAAGAGATATTAAAGGATGTACAAAAGTAAGAGAAGGGTGAGGGAGAGTGAGGGAAGTGGGATAATAGGGATAAGAGGAGAGAGGGAAGAGATAGAGGAGGGGATAATATACAAAAGGAAGAGGAAAATACAAGGAGGGGGGGTGGTGAGAGGGGGAGGGATGTGGGTAGGGGGGGGATTCAAATTAGTGGGAAGAAAAAGATAGGGGTGGGACTAGGGAAGCAAGCTAGAGGGACCCTGGGGGACCCCCCTGAATTGGGGAGGGGGAGGGGGGAGAGGAGTTCAAGAGGCTTAACGGAGCAGAGGATACACAGGAGCAGTACCAAAGAGGAAGAAAAAAAGAAAGGTAAGCTAAAAAAGTCCAAAGATAGTCCAGTAAAGAGAAAGAAGGAAGAGAGAAGAAAAGAGGAAAGGAGGAAAGGGATAAAGTAGGGAAAGGAGGAAAGGTGGAAGAGGATAGGAAAAATTAGGCTAGAAATGATGAAAATAGATGGGGTGATGTGACATCTATAGGGCAAAAGCAGCAATGCAGTAGGAATTCACAGGGGCTCTCAGAAATAACAGGGGCCTCAGAAACAGAACTAGACTAATGGGAGAGAGAGCAACCAAGCTAGGAGAGAGGAAGAGGAAGGGGAGGTAAAGGAGGAGTAGGGGGCTGTTGGGAGCAGCTGGGAGCTGGGAGGCAGGGTTAAGTTATTGGTTATGTTGGTTATAAGGATAACCCATGATATAGATATCTTGATATATCTTGAGGTAGTGAGTTGCAGAAGAAGGCAATGTTCTGGACTTATCCAAGGGCTGTAGGCAGAAAGCACAAAGAAAAGCACCCTAGTAGAGTTGGTAGAGAGATTCAACACAGGCAAAACACAGGGATAGTTGGGATATCTTGAGTTTGTGGAGCTGAGGTAGGAAGAAAGAAATGTTCTGACTTATCCAAGGGGTCAGAGGGGGAAAGCACCCTAAGCACCCTAGTAGAGTTAGTCAGAGATTTCAAAAAAAACAGGCACAATTCAAATCAGGGGATAGTACAGAATAAGAGCGCACAGCCAGGCACGCACAGCAGCGGAGAGGTGGGCTGAATTAAAGATGGGGCGGTAGTTCCTGGGGTCATTGGTGGTCCCCCCTTTGTGGAGTGGGATAACCATCTCTGTGCGCCATTCAGTGGACACAAAGCCTGAGGTGAGGCTATGATTGAACATGGTACTTAGGTGGGGTGCCAGTTTATTTTTAGTTCATGTTTCATGTAGAACACAACCTGCGAAGTTGTCAGGTCCCATGGATGCTGTCTTCTTGGCTTTGGAGAGTGTGGTTTTTACCTGTGCAGCCATGATTACAGAAACTATGCATTCTTCCAATATAGAGATGGGCCCTTTAGGGGGTGAGAGGGGGGTAAAGTTAGCACTGAATCTATCTGCCAGAATGTTGGCAATGTCAGTTGGTTCTGTATATTTAGTGCCATTGTGCTGTAATTCAGAGCAGATATGAGTGTTGCCATTGAGATTCTTGACATAGCTATAGAATGCTTTGTGATTGTCTTTAGAATCAGTGGCGATTTTGTTTCATAACTAGCTATGGAGAATTTTATGAGGAATCTCACCTTCTCACTGAGGCTGACCAGGGAGTTCCTCCAATCATGGGATTTTACTCTTTTTTGCAATAGTTTTTTTCTTCTGTTGTAGAGTTTGTTTATGGCAGAGGACCACCAGATTGGCTTCCTTTTTTGAAGGATAGCATCTTGGTTCTGTTAGGGATAGCACGATCCATGCACTCGTGTAAGTGCTTAATGAGTGCATTTGTGTAGGATTCAACAGTCATACCTCTATTGTCCGTCTGCATGGGTGTTGTGAAGTTTGCCACTTCTGTCTTCAGAAGCGTAAAGTTGGCTTTGGAGACATTTTTTATGGTGGTTTCCTTAATGGGGGGTGGGGGCGGGATGTGGAAGTCTAGGGTGATTAGCTTGTGGTCAGATCTGACCAACGAGGAATTGACCTCTGGTGTGGAACACTGATTGCCCATGTTGGTAATGACCAGGTCTAGGATATTGCTGCCCCTTGTGGGGTGTGGATAAGTTGATCCAAGGCATTGGAATTTATGAATTCCAGAAAACATTGAACAAAAGAGTTGGTACATGAGTAGTTTTCCCAGTTAATGGTGGGGTAGCTGAAATCGCCCATTATTAGAGTGTTGTGTTGTACCATAATATTTTCCAGTGTATCAAGAAATGAGGAGTGGGAATTGTGGGGCATGGTGGGGGATCTGTAGCAAGCTACAATTTGGATTGCAATCTTGCCCAGAGTTAGTTGCACTTGGATAATCTCGGATGCATTATGCTGAGCAACTAGTCTGGAAGTGTGGATGTCCTTAATGAATATGGACACGCCTCTACCTTTAATGTTTCAGTCCAGGTTAGGTGGCCGAAAGGTGTGATATGAATTATAACCTGGTAATGCAGGGGTGCTCTCTGGAACCTTGAACCAGGTCTCTGTCACTGCACAGATGTTGATGTTCTCCATTTTAAGGAGTGCCTCGAGTGAGTGCATTTTGAAGTTTAGACTTTTAGCACTGAATAGCATTACCCTCAGATTTTGCTTGGTTGTACCTGTTATGGTGGTGAATTTGTCATTTGAACTTTGCCTAAAAAAGGCACTATAGGGGTGGCAAGAGCCTTAGCCAGTATCCGGAATCCCAAGGGTGACAGGTGCAGGCCATCTCTGGCAAAGCATTGTCATCTATCGATCATGTCATCCCAGGCAGACAGATACTGGATCTCCTTAGAATTACACCAGAAGCTTAGCCAATTGTTGAAGTCAATCATTTTGTCCTTGTACTATGGTATCATTCTGGGTGATGGCAGGATGCTACTCAGGGCTGGGGTCATACCTGCCTGGGCTACAAGATCGGTGAGTTCATCCATGTCTCTTTTCATGTAGTCCAGGGAGGTATGTCTCAGGTCATTTACACCAACATGGACAATGACAGAGTCATATTTGTACTTGTTGTGGAGTGAACTGAGTATGTGCATTATGTGGCAGATCTTGGCACCCGACAGGCAGCTGACAGTAACTTTCTCCTTGTTTAGCCTGGTGAGTGGAACATCAGTGTGCCTGACTATAGAGTCACCTATGACTAGAGTGTTGGGTATGTTGTTATGCCTTACGAGCTGTGGTTGAGTGGCACACTTAGTTTGTAGACTATGTATCTTTTGGGTTGTGTTGGGGGTGGAGGTTGCTTGTGTTTCTGCTTTGGAGGTCTCTGTTGCTTCAGCAGATTTTTATTGAGAGCCTCCATGAATGTAGGTGTGTGTTTTGTGTTTCTATGTGTGTGCTTTGGTGGTGTAGGTTTTGAGGGACTATGTGATGAGTGTGGTGTGGTGCAAGTGTTTACCTTTCCCTCTTGACTGTCTAGTCCAGTCTTGGGTGAAGAGAGCTTTGCTTCCAGTTTGGCTATATAAGTGCATCTCTCACAGGTTGTAGTGTTGGGTGGTAGGAGGAGAGGGTTGTCTATGTATATGAGGCAATTGCTGCATTGATCCAAGATGCCCAGATTCATCAGGTAGGCAGGAGAAAACACCGGGAGCTGACCCTTAGACATACATGGATAGGTGCTTATTCATTAAGTACTAAAAACTGTTTTCTTCTTGACAAGTGAGGAAAGTTGAGTGCTGTAGTAATTTGTAGCTTTTTTAGTGCTTACAATGAGTTCTGAACAAGTGCTGAGGTCAAAGAAACAGATTTGAGTGCTAAAACTGAAAAACTGGCTAGTTCTAAGGGGAAAATTTGAAGAACAGACTTTATGGTGCCAGGAATAGTTTAACCCTAGCTAAGCAGCTTAAGTTTTAATGCTAAGTCTGTTTTCTTTGAGAGACTGTATTTATTTGTTTAGCAGATGTCTATTAGTGTTTGTGCTATAAAATGTAAAATAAGTTTTATGTGAAATCCAAATAATCATTGTAGAAGTAAAGCAGTATGCACATTACAGTGTTTATGGTAAATGGGGCAAAATAGCCAAGTAATGGGACACTGGAATGGCTGCAGGGGGACTCTGGGGCCATATATTGTTGTCTGTTCTTCAGTTTGCATTTGAAATTTGGTATCCCACAATTCCACTGGAGTGGGCGGGGATGCATAGTCATGTATGCAAATTTTATGTTAATCAGCGTACAGATTTGTACCTATTTTTCATGGGCCTTTGTCCAGATTTTTGATGTTTCCAGGCTGAGAGGTATGCTGATTTCTAAGCCTTTATCTGATTATTAAAACATATCGCTACCCTGGTGCATAACAAAATCCTTTGCTGGCCACACCCCTAGCCTGATGCCATCACACCCCCAGGTTGCTGGGTGTGATGGCTTGCTGTGGAAGGGATGACTGTGTTAAGATATCATGATCATGCTGTTTAGCATAGGCTGTGAACCCTAGACTTAATTATTCATGAGGGCTCCACTGGAATCCCTCTCTATGAATTACACTTTATGGCTTAGAGTATTCAGCCAAGCATTTGTATCAGGCCATGGACTTCATCTCACTTCTAATGATGAACTTTTAATATTCCTACAGAATGCATAAAAGGAGATCTGAGGATGTAGTGAAAGTGAGACTAGACAAAGGATAGGAATGCATGATAGCTGTTGAGTCTGGATGTAACTAACTTGCTTGTTCTCCTTCTCCTTCTGCAGGTATTAATACTGAGGCTGTGACTACAGTTTTATGTTGCAGTACATTACCCTTGATCAGCTGTCAGATGTTATAACACTCCTCTGTACTAGGCCATGTTTAAACCTTGCTAGTTATACTAACAAAAACAGGGTTAGTAAAAGGTCATTACATATAACATTGGCTTGATATTTATAATACAAAAGGACTTATGGCACTTTCTTGGAATGTTTCTGACTTAAGCTATCAGGTATTGGAGACCAGACAACAAGCACAAGTTAGCCATTTTGTAAGAAACCAAATTACAAGAATCAAAGGCTAACAGATTACATGCCACATGGACAGGCTAGGGCAAATCTACTTTACATATAAACCATACGACAAGCAAAGGTAATTTGAAATGCCCATGTACGCCTGTAGACAGTGTACTTCTTGTTTTTCATTTTCTTGCCTGTTACGTTTTTGAATCGTTTACTGCTCACTACCACTCTTATTTCTTTAGCCTGGGCATTAACACCTTGAAGTATCCTTCAATTATACCAGTTTCATAGTTTCTATGTAATGCATTGTAGCATTTGCAATCTTGGGTAACTATTTCTGGGATTTGTGCTTGCTGGCTGTCTTAGTTCTACCTCTTTGGCAAGATCTTTGTCTCCATATGCTATATATATATATATATATAGATATATATATATATATAGAGAGAGAGACACACACACACACACACACACACACACACACACACACATATATCTATGTGTGTGTGTGTGTGTGTGTGTGTGTGTGTGTGTGTGTGTGTGTTTCTCTTTATATATATATATATATATATATATATATATATATATATATATATATATATACACATACATACAGAGAGAGAGAGAGAGACACACACATATACATATATGTTTACCCCCCTATTAGTTTGGGTATATATTGTCTTCTGGAAAGAGTTAATCATTGGTGTTGTAAGTATGCATGTCTACGTTTTAAAATATTGTTTTGAAGCTTTCAGTGAAATATAATATAAAACCAAACTAGATGGGGAGCTGTGCCCCCCACACCCCCAATGTTGGGGCTGTGCCTCCCACACACCCCTAACTCTGTATACTAACTCCAGGATCGCACTACAGTGAGGAAAAGGGCATATACCTTTTACTTGCCTTACAGTATTCTACACAGTGCCGGTATTTCACTTCAGTGAAATGAGATTCGATTAAATGAGTTTTCAGTAATTTGAGCTTTCAGCGATTTGGACAGGATAAATTCAAATTCAGTGAAATGAGCATTCAATGAAAGAAATTAGACCCATATATATATATATATATATATATATATATATATATATATATATATATATATATATATATATATATATATATATATATATATATATATATATATATTCATATGTCAGTAAATATGCCAACAAGCAAGCAATGGGGCAAAATTGCTTATTCTTATACAAAATCTTACAGTCTGATGAACAAATTCTTGCTTTTAGCATATGTATAGCTTTTGTGGTTTTAGAGGTATGTTAAGGTGTTTAGGAAACATGACAAAATTAATATTCACTGCGTTTATTGTGACATAAAATACAGTTTTTAGATTTTGAATTTAATGAATGCTTCTGCTGTAAAGACAAATTTGTATTTAGGAATTTGCCATTTAACTCTTATGGATTAAAAGATATGAACATTTGTTGAACCATGAGGATATTATCTGAGTTTGTCAAAAAGCTCATGATGAAATCATTTAATAGGTAGAGGGCAACATTCCAGATTTTCACAAGAGGGAACACATTAAGCATTTAATGTTTATAGAAAAGTGTCTTTGACTTTTCCATATCTTTTTTAACTGTATTTTTGCATAGCTCCATAAGGAACAAACATATTCAAGTATATTGCATACAATATGTTTAAAACTGATGTTAATAGCTTTTGGCTTCATAACCTTTTGAATCTCAATGCGCAAAATACCTCTCAATCTCTTAGTACAAGAAATCTGGACAAAGCCAAATATAATGGGGTGACAAAGGCCCAAAAATAAACCAAGAAGAAACTTTGCAGTGTGGAGGATGTGATGTTCACTTCCTAAATTATGTTATGCAATTAAGGGGGAAGGGAAACTTGGCTAAAGGAATGACTTTTATGCTTTTATTGGTCTTAAAAGAACCACCCTCTATAACTACTTCCTTTCTCCAAACAACCTGATTATGTATAAATAAGGAATGTTTTTGGTGCTTTTCATTATGCTCAACTAGGATCACTTATTTATGTGTTTCAATAAAGGATATTCCATTTTAAATTCAACTGTGGGCTATCTACTATTTTCTATTTGATTATTTTGTAGCATGTATTCTATAGTTATATTTTACAGTTTGATTTTTATTAAGTGAGCTAAGTTGTTGTTGTTGTTATGTCTTTCAGCTTTTTCCGGTTAGGGGTCACCACAGTGGAACTCCGGTCCGCTAATGATTGGCAGTAGATTTTTACATGCCAAGTTGCCAGCTCTGACGCACAACCTTCAACGAAGGTATGCCCATTCATGCATGTCTCCACACAGAAGATGCTCTAGCTGAAAATCGAACAGGACAATGTCATACTGTTAGGCGACAACGCTACTGCAGCACCACCACTGCAGTTTACTTTACATTAATAGGAAAGGCTACCATTCCATCAACTGCCAGATAGCATGTGATGCACAGGAACTAATAACCAATGTATCCATACAGCGACATGGCATACATCATACAAGTCATCTGGAACACTGCTTCCTGCACTAAGACATTTATCAGGTGCACCTAGAAGGAAAGTGTAGGCATGCCAGTGAACATCTATATTCATAGCCATTACCATAACAGTGATAGAAGACTAATCTTCCCAGTATCTCCCCATTGCCCCTAATATGTTACAGGTGATGCAGGTTAACTCCCTTGGATCCCTAGATAACGACGCCTGTATGGTACCCCAAGGCATGGTCAAACAGCAGTACAACATTGCTAACACACAAACTAGAAATGTAGTTGACCATGTGTTCAGTCTGCTGAAGTCATGGTTCCACTGCTAGACACATCTGGAGGGCACTGCAGTGAGCACCCTTTACAGCAGGCTAGCAATTTGTGGCATGCTGCTCAACATGATTGAGTACTAGCAACAGACCACGCAACACTCCTAGAACTATCCAATAGTGCAGCAGCAGGACTCACAGTAACCACAAACAGCAGTATCATGCAGCAGCAGCACAGATTACAGCAAATCACTATTAGCACCCACACAACGCCACTTCAGAAAGTGTTGTACACATAATAGGTGAAGAGGCAATATCTAGTCCACTTCTTAAGAAATGTAAGAATCTGAAACAACAGCTCTGTTGTAAAGACCTACAAATGTGTTTTAAGAATGCTATAATTAATATATAAATTTTCATGAATTACCACATAGGTGGCAGTACACTAAACACCAAAAGTGTGATGAGAAACTTAGGGACACAGGTGGACAGTGGTCTCACCTTCAATAACCGCATTGCCACAACAGTCAGGAAATCCTTCTATGTGGCACATATCATCACTAAGGGCATTTTATCCAGAAAAACGGAGGTCATTGTCCCACTGTACTCATCCCTCATTAGACCCATTATAGAGTACAATGCCCCGTTTGGTATGTACCTCACAAGACATCTGCAACAGCTGGAAAGGCCGCAGAAATACCTCACTAAACGAATCACAGTTGGAAATGCTCCACTTAAAGAAATCCCAATCCCTCAGAACCACAAACCCCAGGCATCTAAACCTTGTCATCACAATGAACAAAACATGCTGAAGAGATAGGTTCCTGACCCAGAGACTCCCCATACTCTGGAATAGACTGCACATACATGTCAAGCAGAGTGCCTCACTGGTCCTCTTCAAAAGGAGCCTTGACGATTGGATGGGAGATAGGAAATTCACCCCGGGATCACGTCAGTCGCCCTGCTAGACAGGGGTCCAGGGAAGTAAATATTGTGGGAAGAAATATCCAGGGAAATGTTATGGCTAGGCTTGTATAGGCCCTAGGGCCGATAGCCTAGTACCAACCTATGAACCTACATATATATATATATATATATATATATATATATATATATATGGTTCCCCTTCACAATATCGAATGAATGGAAGCTCAAAATGCATAAGCTCGAGACCAGAATCTCGAACTTCCATGCACTCGAAATTGTGAATGGGAAGTTTAGGGTTAGAAAAAAAAGAGTTGAGTTACTTTTTTGCAGGGGGCTAGGTCCCCTTGCACCCTTGCAGCTGTCATCTAAGAGCTGCATGACCGCACTATAGCAGAGGACTGGGAAATCTTCCATTTTGTGCTTATGCATATAGCGCGGAATGGGAGATTTCCCTTTCCTTCACTGTAGTGTGATCTCAGAATAGGAATATTTAAGTGGGGGCGTGTGGGGGGTGCAGGGGGGCTGTGCCCCCCTGCACCCCTCACTTAAATATTAGAAAGGTGTTTTTTTTTTTTATTTCCCCTTCACATTTTCGAGTTTATGTAAACTCGAGATTCTGCTTTGGAGTTATGAATTTAGAGTTTATAGGAATTTGATCTTGTGAAGGGGAACCATATATATATATATATATATATATATATATATATATATATATATATATATATATATATGATATAATTATATTTGTTTTGTATCATTTATTACCTTTTAGGTCCCAGGCTTATTGTACATATTGTACATAGTCAGAATTTTGTTGGTTCTTAAAAACATGATTCAACTTATTTAATTATATATATTTTTTTAATAATTTTTCACAGTTTTTTTTTTTTTGTAATTATATGAAAAGGTGCTTCAAAAAAGTATTAGTTTAAGGGTATGCACACTTATGCAACCAGCTTAATGTACATTTTTTACTTTTTTATATTTTTCCCCTAACAGATTTGTTTGTTTTTCAATTGAATTGTACAAGTTATAGGTCACATTAAAGGTGGGAAAAGTTTTGAAATTATTTATTGTGGTCTCATTTTTTGTATCACAAAAACCTGGCATTTTAATAGGGGTGCGTAGACTTTTTATATCCACTGTAGTATAAGCTCAGATAAAATGCATAGGTTTACATTTAGGGTTATACAAGCATTGAAAGGAGTATCAGAGAAGGGGATTTTGTGATGAACACTGAGAATGTTGACTACAGATGGATTAATTACTTTCAAATAGATGTGCCCCATGGGCTGAATGATACTGTGAGTTTAAAACTCCTCTTAAGAGAAGGTCTCTTTTTCCATGAACAAGCATTCAATTGTTAATTTTAATTATTTTGTTATTGCTGTGCTTGTATCGGCCTGAATATGTTTGTGTGATGCATATATGAAAATGTGTTTTATTATGATTTTAAGCAATGAAGAAGAGTTTTACCTAGAAAGCTTCACTATTAAACTTATTTTACATAACTTTGTGAGTTTTTATTTTTAATTCAAATCTACAGATTAACTACGGACAGGTAGACATCAATGTTGAATGTGTTAGTTCCATTTGAAAACATGGCAGCCATATGTCATCCAACATGCAGGTTTGACTTATGTATTCTGAAACTTAAAGCAGTACAATGCTCTGTATATTACAGGCTAATGAAGACTGTGATAAAAATGTTAAAATAAGAGGCTAGATTCAAGAAGCAGAGGGAAATTTGGACAGGACATATTAAGCTTCATGTTTTTGTTTTTTTTCATGCACAAGAGATTATTGAGACCCTTCTGCCATCCCAATTCTCCTACCTACATGTCTCACTACTACAGATCCCTAGTGTTCCCTTTTCTTGGAGAATTTCCCATCAGGGTGTGCAGTCCTGCTCTGGGGAGGAACCCAACTCTCACAGAAAAGTCACAAAGGTTATTTTCCCATAAGGTATAACAGTGGGATGACCTTTCCAGATGAGACATAATCCATATGATGAAAAGAAGAGTCAGTGGTACAACAGGTAGCATACTCACCTTTGGTGCTGGAAGACTAGATGGCTGTGAGTTGTATTCCCACTTCAGGTAATTGGAGCACTGACACTGCAATACAAAATTAGGGGGCTGTTGCACTGTTCAATGTGTTGTCCTTCAGATGAAATGTTAAAAATGCTTATGTTGGTGGTAGTTCAGGTGGATGTAAATAATCCCACAGCACCCATCAAGAGGAGTAGGGGCCTTTATTTACAACTTATTAACATGACAACTAATATACATAACATCTTGATTACAATGTTTACATATTTCTCTATACATATTGACAGGGTTGAATAATTGCCTACACATTCCTATTTATACATATTTTTTTCATTTCATCATATCTATACATTCTTTTATAAATCATAAACACATTTGAGAGATAAAAATTTTACCCATCAATACTGAATTTATCAAATTCCCTTTTTTCTTGTCAACCAGTCTATATGTTTTCCATAACAGACAGGTTTCTCTTAATGCTTTTAATAATGTTTCCTATCTTGTATCAGGGTCTACTTCACCCTGTCGAAGGCCAACAATATCAAAGCTGATATTTTTGGCACCAAAATGTCGAAAGTGAAAGTTATCTCCATAAGGGAAGATTTCCATTTACTGCAATGTAGTGTAATCTCAGAGTTGGTATATTTAAGTTGCGGGTGGTGTGGGGGTGCAGCCCCCCACGTGGGGGATGCAGGGGGGCTTGCCCCCCTCATAGAGCAATTTGTGTTGTGTTTGGATGTTTTTTTTTTGTGTGGGTTCGATGTTTGGGGGTTTCGACATTTTTGTGTTGATTATAACGCTGTCGACAGTTTGAGTTTTTAACAGTGTAATATAGATGCTTGTATTATATACCTCTTTACCAAAGTTTAAAACCAACACATTGAAATCTTTTGTTGTAAATTAAATATCTGCTATTGTTTCTGTATCTCCCATTCCTTTACTTCTATCTTTATTTAAAGTCAGACCTACCCCTTTCAAACAATCAACTACATAAAATATTGCTTCTCTCATCCCTATTTGCTTGTTTGTGTCTTTTGGCTTTTCCCGGTTAGGGGTCGCCACAGCGGAACTCCGGTCCACTAATGATTGGCAGTAGAGTTTTACTTGCTGGCTTGCTGGGCCTAATGCACAACCTTCAATGAAGGAAAGCCCGTTCACACATGTTGCCACAAAGAAGACGCTCTAACTGAAAATCGAACGGGCAACATCTAACTGTGAGGCAACAACGCTACCACAGCACCACCACCACTCTCATCCCTATACTATTTTTAATTATTATAATTATATTATCTGCATATGACATTAATACCAGAATTTCTACATCTTTGTGCATAATATATTTTACATTATTCATTTTAATATTAGCTTCCTTAATGCCACATTCATGACAAAAGCAAATAAAATGCTACTCATAAGACATAATGCCTTATGCCTTTATCCTTCTCTGTTTCTTTATTTAACCATCGATTTTTACCAAAATCTTGATTTTATTGAACCTGTAAGCAGACATGCAAATATATCTAATTTTGTTACTAAAATTATGACCTTTCATTATTCCCCATAATATATTATGTTCCATTGAATCAAATGCTTTATTAATATGAAGTACTATAAGTTTTAAAGTTTCATTTCTTTCTAGAATATCAACCATTTCTCTTATTATCATTAATAATTCTTGCAATCCTTTCCTTTTATACCACACAAACTCTGTTCCATAATGTATTCCATCTTATTTTCAAGTTGTTTTGTATTATTTTCATAAATATAGTGTGATCTGTGTTTTTCAGCATTATTGGTCTCCAGTTCTTTGTCTTCTTTTCTTCTTTCTTCCATATAAACTTTAAACCACCCACTACATAATTTCTTGTGCTTAAAACCATCATATGACTATTCATTTAGGATTTGTAACAAATATATTTTTTGCCATTCTTCTACAAGTTTTTATACATTTTAAATCTGATTCCATCCAGACCCTCCACTGAGTCTATGTTTCAGCATTTAAATACTTTGTGTATTTCATACAAAATAATTTCTTTTTCATTTTCCTTATTCAATATATTTTAATTTCCATGTTTTATTGTATTCTCTCCATGTTGTTTTTAAGCTTTTCTTCTATATATTTTATTGCAGTTTCCAGAATTTGAGATTGATTTCTCCTTATGTTTCCTTGTTTGTACTTCATTTATCTTATTATACTGCCCTTCTCTTTTACTATTTTACTTAAACAGGCTGATACTTCTTTTTTACCTTGTAATAAATGCATGTGTTTACATAAAGATTCTTTGATTTTTCTTGTAATTTCTTTTGTATAATTCTTTCTCTTTTCTTTCCAGTTTCTTCCTGTTTTCAAATACATCTTCATATATTTTACTATATCTTTGCTTTTCCATGTTTCTTGTCTTACTTTACCACTATAAAAACATTTTTATATTTTTCTTTTGAAAATAATCCACCATTTTCACCAATTATTGTAAAATCCTATCACAGTAATATGATTTCTTTGTAATCGTATTACAAATCTCCTTTCCTTTTTCATTCCATTCTTTTTCATTTATTCTTTTTATACCCCTAACTACTTTAATGTGTTCTTCATTTTCATTTATTTCTATCTATATGGCCAGATGATCTGTGAATCCTGAATGTCCTTCCCTTATGCATATGCTTTGAGAGATTATAAAATAATCAATTTCAATGTGCCGCTTCTATATGTCCATATTCCTCTATTCCATATTACCAATTTCCCACATTTCATAACCTCTCTCATTTTTCTTATATTTTTTCCATCTTCTTTCTTTCTCTCCCCCTTAAAATGCAATTAAAATCTCCTGTTATAATATTCATATTTCACTACTACTAACAAATGTTGAAATAAGTTTTCCCTTTCTTTCTAGGAGGTGTATGCATATAGAGCTGTAAGTCTATAAATGTTTTCCTTCCACCTTAATTCTATAATAATAAGTCTCCCTGTCTTAATGTTACATCTAGGATTTTCACTATGTTTGTACATAAGATTGCTATTCCTGAGCAGTGTTTATTATCAAAATTTTATATAATCTTTCTATTCCATAGTTTCTGTGTTTGTAATCTTTCCTCTTTTGTTAAAAAAAATCTTGTATCTTCTAAAACAAGTATGTCTGCATCACATTTTACACCATTCTGCAAGTGTTATCATTCTGTTTATATTTGTTATACTATTAACGCATTGTGAAAGAATCCTTAAATTATTAACTGCCCAACCATGAATCAAACTTGGGTCTCCTGAGCTGCAGTCAGGGCTTTATCCCTCTGCACTATCAGAGTAATATCTTTATGTTCATTATATGTAGTTTGAGGAAATTTGTAGAAATGCTTTTATTTTGTTTTTGGCAATATATTCGAGAGTTTGGTCTTGGTAATAAAGGTGACATTAAAAACATGATAACAGCAATGAAAAGGCAGGTGGAAGGCATACAAAAGAAGGCTATAAAGGCAACAGCATGATGCAAAGATGCATTGACTCAATTTCTTTACACTTCTGATGCAGATTGCAGTACTACATACAGATAGCAGTGATTTGCTAGATGACTATGGGGAGTATTTGGACAGGGTAGTTCTATTGCACTAATAGTGCTTTGTTGTTGTGCTCTAGTAGTGCTACAGAGCTAACTAGTGATCTGGAGATATGCAAAGGCGTATCACTGAATTGACCACCTAATGCAGTTGGGACAACCATGTTATTGTTCCCCCACCAAGCCATACAATGCTGTTGCACATACATACACACACACACACACACACACACACCCAGACACATACACACACACACACACACACACACACACACACACACACACACACACACACACACACACATCCACACACACACACACACTCACTCACACGCGCACACAGACACACACATACACACACACACACACACACACACACACACACACACACACACACACACACACATATGCACATACAGGCAGCCGGACAGCTTCTTTCTCTCTCACACATACACACACTCACACACACAAGAACACACATAATATGAACACAGCCTTTCAGTACTTACCTGCTCTGCTGATAACTGCCAAACTGATACAATTGGAGGGTGCAGTGGTGCAGCAGTTGCATTGTGGCCTCACAGCAAGAGGTTTTCCGGTTCGATTCTCAGCTGGAGTGCCTTCTGTGTGACGTCTGCATGTCCTCCCTCCATCCGTGTGGCTTTCTGCTGGGTGCTCTTGTTTCCTCCCATGTTACAAAGACATACGTCTGGTGTGTGAAGTCTGCATGTCCTCCCTCCATCTGTGTGGGTTTCCGCCGGGTACTCTTGTTTTCTCCCATGTTACAAAGACATACGTCTGGAGCATTTCTCCCTGGGCCTCTGATAAAAATTGGCTTTGTTCCAACTTGGACTTTCCCAGTAAGCAAATGTAAAATAACATAAATAAAATAGATAGTAATGAGTGTGCACAGCATGTTCAATCCCCCTGCTATGCTCTGAAATAGCATGGTAAAGCTTGTCTTTGAATTACTGTACCTCACTGTTTTGATCTTGGTGTAAAGTTCATTGACAGTGTAGCCACACCCCTGGACTGCCATATATACGTGGGGTGTTATCCAGTAGGTTGCAGTAGTTGTACTAGCTGAAGACTTTATACTGTTACAATGCCACAGCTGTGTTTGCATCAGTCCCTTGTGCACTGAGCAATCTTGCAAGAAACAAGGATGTTACAGTCTGCCATTCCATACAGGTGTCACAAATTAAGTTACATTGTCGATCCATTTCCTTTGTTACTGCAAGAGCTTTTAACTGCTGGTGCAAAGACAGGAATTTAACAGCTACAGACATTTGTGTACATGTTAACATTATTGAGCATACTATCTTCATAAATATTCCACAAGGATTTTTTTTTTTGTCCTTTAACCCCAAGACTGAAATATATAGTCATTGCCAACTGTCTGTGATAAAGTAAGCTGCGGAGATGAGGCAAATAATACAAGTGAGGCAGTCCTTTGAGACGGAGCATATTTATATCATATTTCACATACAGGCTATAGGAAATAAAAGCTCTGGCAGATTTTTAAGACCAAGACATTTAGTTTGTTGAAAAAAAAACTAGTACACAAGAGTACAACTGAAATATATTTAAAACAACATTTTGGTATATAGCTACTTAATAGGACTGACCGACAGGAATATTTGTTGACTGATTTTATTTATTTATTTATTTTAACCAGAAAGCAATCCCTTCCCTTCATATTGAATGCCATGTTGTAGGCAGTAGTACATGAAAATAATTATCTGAACGTAGAACAGGCAGTTGTCTTTCTTACCAGAAGGGAAGACCAGAATGACAGAAATTAAGTATGACTTTGCAATGGTGGCAAGCACAGCAATTTGGAAATATAAAACTGCAACAACAAAACAGAGACTCAGAGATTCACAAATGCTGCACAGCAAACACTGGAAATAATCTAATTTACAGCAGGCCATTCATGGTCTCTAGACACAGTAGGATGTTTGATTTTTGAGTGGGCAGGCACAAGCTATGTCTCCTCTCAGGATGCTCATTGTACAGATGTGGATAATGTAGGAAAAAGTAATAGAAACAAAGACATATTTAAGCATAACAATTCAAAGGATGTAAAAATATGCTGTATGCATTACTTAAGTAATGTCACAAGCATTATCAATTTGGTTACAAACACTTATCACACCAAATACATATTCAGGACTGCAAACATTTTTACCAATTAGTAAGACAAAAGATAACACTGGAATTCCTTTTCTAGGGATCTAAAAGACATCACAAGAGTAAAATCTCTTCAAGGCTATTTTTTTATTGCAGAACGTAATGCATGAAAAAAATAATTAGTGAACATTAAAGCAATGCCTTAACAAAGGTCAAATACAGAAAATACAGCTGCCTTCTCTAGCAGATGAGAGGACCATGTTGACTGAAATTAAATATGACTTTATGTAGATGACAAGCACACTAATCGGAAATAAATACTGAAACTGTAACCACAATACAAAGAATCAAAGATTCACAAATGATGTGTAGCACACTAGAAAAAGTGCACACAGCAGAATGTTTTATTTTAAAGTTGGCCTTAACACAAGTAAAATGTAGCAGAACATTGACAGGATGCAAAATATGTTGGAAGCAGTATAAAAGTTGCATCACCACCCAGAATTAAAAGTTTTACAAAAACCTGTCACAGTACCTGTAAATACACTTATTACTTAATATTAGATGACAAAATAATGGACACTTACTGTAAGAGTTGTAAGGTATATCATAAAGGTTGCAGAGGAACTTGTGATGGTTTTACCTCTCCTGAACTACCTTTAACGGGCATCTCTGTACTATTATGATTCTCACAGTATGCACAATATGCTTCTGTGTCAATCTCTAATCAAGTACTACAGTCTGAAATTAAAATTAGAGCAAATAGTCCGCTTTAGTCTGGGGCACACGACCATCTAATTGTCTAGTTATATATGTCCGTGTGTGTGTGTGTGTGTGTGTGTGTGTGTGTTTTATATATATATATATATATATATATATATATATATATATATATATATACATGTGTGTGTGTGTATGTTTTATATGTATATCTATATCATCTATCTATATTCATTTTTATATGCAAATGTTAATATAGCAAAATTCCTGTGGGAACCCTCTCTAACTAATACAGCATACATCTGTCTGTCATAAAGAAATTATATTAAGTGCATCATTGTTTTAAAGAAACAATTTCATTTACCATTTTATAACACCTCTATTTATACCAGCATTATTTGCAACATTTCCTGCCAGTTTTATATCATGTTGACATACCATTTAGTGAGAACACCATACTATGTTACATTGATTCCTCTCAGCTTGAAAACTTCTGTCTTGGGCTCACTAGATAACATGCGAGCCCAAGACAGGTCATTTGTTTTGCAGTTTGTCAAGCCTGGTCTATGCATATCTGTCAGTTTCAACAACTATAATGAGGGTGTACACTTCCACAACTTTGTGTTATTATGTTGTTGTCTATTCAGTCATATCAGAGAGCATTAAAATCAAAAAAGAAACCAGTGTGGACACCACCTAGAAGAGCATAAAACAAATTGGGTCTATATTAGCAAGTCGAAAATACATTAGAGCGAACAACTAATAAGTGACACATAAAGAGCGAAAACAGAAAATAGCGAAATGCTAAAATCCTGAATCTCAAAATGTCAAATGATTTTATTTGGCCAGCAAACAAAACCTGGTATGATACCATAAGGAACTAAACTAATAAAATAAAAAAACACCTATAAGTGCTGACATGTACGTAACTATGATACATATCACATGATCCACACAGTGCTACCATAATTAACCTAATACTGCCACCCAATATGAATTTTGTGCATATATTATTAAAATAAAAGTAAACAATTAGTAAATGAAATATAAATCCCAATAACTAAATGGTGCATAGTATTCAGATGTTAACTATCACTCATTCATACTTTAAGCAACATAGCTACAGCACTAAGAAACTCAGCACTGTTATATTCCTGCTTCTTTGACAATACAGACTGCAAACGTCTTTCACGCTCTACAGTTTTCCTTTTCTTCTGTGATGCAACACAAGCTGACATTAGTTGAAGGCAAATTTCATCTACTCTGTTTTGCTCATGAACTAAAATCGACAACACACATGGAATGTCGGAAATCCATTTTCCAAATAGTCGGAAATCCGTTTTCCAAGTAGACATCTGATGCGCCGATGCCAACCTTCAACATAGTTTTGTGTTTGCGGCAAAGAACTATCGTTTAAACTTGACACGTTCCAAAACGAAACAGGATACATAGGTAGAAAACTACCTAATGTTATAGAGTGAGTCAACTGTTTCCTTACACAACCCAAAACAAATACATCAGAAAAGTAACACACTAGTTCTTTACCCTCTACAGGAAAGTCTTTAGCTAGCTGTTTAAATGCTGGTATGACCTCATGTTCAGGTAAAAAACTTAATGCTACAAGCTCCTTTACAGCTCTCTGAAATTCAACACAACTGCCATACAACTTTGATAGTTGCAACTGTTGTACTTTGCGCCATATACACTGAGAGAAATGGAATAGACATCCTTTGTTGCTGACATCACTAAAATTAGCTGCTATACTTTTTATGGCAGCTAATTCAAAATCACATAGCATAAACTTCACATGTGGACTTACATCTAACTGTATACACAATGTGAAGACACATTATGACATCAAGTTGTACGATTTAAAGGACTTTCTTGTCATAAGACAATACAACAAGGGGACACATTTTTGCTTGTCATTACGTGAAATTAATGCATGAATGCTGTATAACTGTCTACAAAACTTGCCTTTCATTAAAAAGACACCATCCATGAACCAAATTTCACTCTTGCAAAGATCAACTAAATTTTCCTTAGTTGTTAATACCAAAACATGTAAGTTAGAATAAATATCTGTTAAAGGCAAGTGGCCGAGGCGCTAGAGATTCAAAATTTTTTGTGTGGATTCTAAATAAATATTTCCTACTACAGAGCTGCTGGTCTGTCGTGTGTGGTATATTAGAATAAATATCTACCTAATGTTCTTGAATAAAAGTGGACTCTTTCAATTTAAAATCATCTAAGGAAACTGAACTTAATGTACTGCAGGGTTTAGAATGAATAAGTAAACTTTTTCGCCTCTCTCTATGTACACGCTGTAAAAGAGACCTATGAGTAGGTAATGTAACAACACTCTGCAATGAAGTAGTAGCCAAAATGTCATCTACTAATAAGGCAGGTGTATGTCTGCATTCTTTAGACATTTGTCTTAATTTACTACAAGCAACGTATTTATCAACCTCAGTTGGATCTGAAGCATGCTGATGTACACTTGATTTAAGTAACATTTCCTGCAAATCTTTACTGCTAGTTATAGCCCTACCTTTACATTTATGGCTATTTTTCAATCGACAACACCAATACCTTTTTGTTTCAATAGTTTTCTCTAACACATACAGATACCCGTAAATGATAAGCATCTGTCTTAGCTTTTGAGACTGTACAGTTCCATACAAATTACCTATCACACCAGGTCCTGTTGAAAGAGCGTAAGCCATTGTTGCATATAGTAAATGCAATATGCATGCTATGGTACCACTCTAAATGCACGTATATAGTATGCGCTAAACTATAGTAACATTTCATTCAATATATTTTTCTTATTTTTATTATACACACAGATATTTACTATTATACGCAGTATACTTGATATATACGTATTAATTATTTTAAATTGAGACTTGGGTTTTAATGTTTTTTATTTTAAACACGCACTTACGTCATAGACATGAGTTGGCCAACTAAAACATTTCGTTCTTATTGTTTTCGACATTTAATTAGTTTGACATTAAGGAAATTTGTCTAACGTGTCGCTTATTAGGTGTTCACTCTAACGTATTTTCGACTTGCTAATATAGACCCAAACAAATCAATTTAATGATGAATAAACGCAGATAAGCGCTTTCGGTTAAAAACCTTCTTCAGATCTAAAACAATACATTTGGAATACTCATTTAAAAAAGCTGTAACCAATCAAATTTTACATTGCAGGGGCATGGTCAGTCATAAGTGTTAGTTCTTGACCAATGAGATAATATTTAACAAAGAGAGTACCCACCTGATTGCCAAGCATCCTCTCTAAATAGAGAAATGCTTGATTTTTGCTCTTCTTAACAGATGATATAGAAAACATATAGGATGTTCTTCCCTCCAAAAAGGCATGTGGTAACACTAGCTCTAGGCTATATGTAGTCTTTTTCTAATTTCTGCAAGACTTTTGGGTTTCTAGTACCATGATGGGAATGGACCCCATTCCTAAGTCAAAGTACGATTAAAGTTCATGAAATTAGTATTGTTTCAATCTTTGATGTCAGCCAGTAGTGCTGTTCGCAGCACCCCCAATGTGCCCAGTAATGACTCCTTCTGAAGTTCATACAGAGTTACATGGACTGGTAACATATCTAAATATGATTGTAAATTATTTTTTATAAGGACCATTGCTCCTACTATTATTGGGACTGTGTGGGTATCTCCTTCCACATTACTCTCGTTTCTGCCTGCAGATCTTGATATTTTATGACTTTGTGTCTCTCTGTATGCAAGACACTGTAGCCATTGAGTGTAGCAATTTCAATGATCAGTGCTACTTTGTCTTCTTTTCTTGGACCATTATATCAGTTTTTCTAGCATCTATCTATTGAACTGTTGAAAATGGGTGATCCCATGTGATATAAACTTCACCATTTTCTATGATGCTTTGTGGCTCATGTTTCCAGTGTTTTTCAGCCACTTCAGTACCATAATGTTTGCACAATCCCCAGTGCAACAGTCTTACTACATTATTATGCCTTTCAGTATACAGTCCTTCTGCCATTAGTATGTCACAACCAGCAACGAGATGTGTGACTGTTTCCAATTCGGTTTTACAAAACTTACATTTGTTTGTTTCTCCCACATGTTCAATGGACTTTGTAAACCAGCGTGTACGTAGCCCACTATCTTGGGCTGTCAATACTAACCTTTCATTTCTTGATGTGAATTCACCTCTCCTTAACTATTTCTGTGTTCGTTCCTGATCAGCATGAGGTTCTTCCAGAAGTTTTCTATACTTGCTACTATATTTATGCTTTTTCCACATTTCTTGCCTTCTCATCTGGTCCTTCACCTTATATTCTTTATTTTGTATTTTGGCACATTCAGTTGCTGCCTGATTTTTATTTACTTCTGGTGTGATTTCCATTCCTGCTTGATGCTGATATGGTTCTGCTAGACTAAGCAGAGAAGTCATCTTCGATTTATTCTCCTCAGGTTTCAAAACTTTCACTACACTGGGGTCTTGTGAGGTCAGCAGATATGTGTGGCATCCTACAATTGCAAATCTTTACATGTAATCAATTTCAAGGAGGCCCATCCCTCCTTCAGAACAGGGAATATATAATATTGTTATACGGTGATTTTTATAAGTCATTTGGTGAGCATGAAGCATCCTTCTTGTTTTCCTGTCTAAACTATCCAACACGTTTTGGCACCAGTCAAGCACTCTAAAACTGTAAGTTAGGACAAGAAGAAATTGGTTTATAGCCTGGATTTTGTTCCTAGATGTCAACACTGTTTTCAGAATTTGATTATCACATTGCCACAGTAGTCAGGAAATCCTTCTATGTGACAGCACAGGAAAATAATTTTCTTGGGTGGCAAAAGCCAGGGTACCTTTTTGGCTGGGCTTGTATAGGCCCCAGGGCCGATAGCCTAGTACCTACCTATGAACCTATTAATTTAAGTCTTCTAGAGTATTCCTTACTAAGTTTTATTCACATTTGTTCATGTTTTCATCACCTCATCACAAAAGGTTTCTCATCCAGAAAAAAAGAGGTCATCGTTCCCCTCTACTCATCGCTCATTAGACCCATTATAGAGTACAACACCCCTTTTGGTATGCACCTCACAAGACATCTACAACAACTGGAAAGGCCGCAGAAATACCTCACAAAGAGGATTACTGGCCTCAAACAGATGCCCTACGCAGACCGTCTCAAAAAACTCCAGCTTTACTCCGTTGCATATCGCCTACTCAGACGTGATCTATGCCTAACATACAAAGCTATGTCAAACCCAGAGCTGTTGGACATGCTCCATTTAAAGAAATCCCAATCCCTCCGAGCTACATGCTCTAGGGACCTAAACCTTGTCACCACAATAAACAGAACATGCCAGAGGGATAGATTCCTGTCCCAGAGACTTCCCATACTCTGGAATAAACTACCTATCTATATCAAACAAAGCTCCTCATTAGCACTTTTCAAGAAAAATATTGATGATTGGATGGGAAATAGGAAATTCACCCTGGGGATCACCTCTGTGACTCTGCTCAACAGTGGCACAGGAAAATAATTTTTTTGGGTGGCAAAAGCCAGGGTACCTTTTTGGCTAGGCTTGTATAGGCCCCAGGACCAATAGCCTAGTACCTACCTATGAACCTATTAATTTAAGTCTTCTAGAGTATTCCTTAGTACGTTTTATTCACATTTGTTCATGTTTTCATCATTTCCCAAATATTTATACACTCTGTCTTGCTCAAGTTCTTTTATATCACATTCTTGTTCCAAACTGATGTTTTCCTGGTGCTGCAGTTAAAGGATGCTTTTGCATGCTTATCAAGACCAAATTATATTCTTATATCATCTGAAAAAGTTTTGACAACCTGCAGCTGTGCTTTGGGAATCTTGAGGCAATGTTACAACTGCCTCATGTACACAGACAACCCTCTCCTCCACCCAACAAATTCCAACACATGTGAGAGATGCAACCATATAGCCATACTGGAGGCTAAGCTCTCTCAACTCAGTACTGGCATAACCAGTCAGGAGGAGAAGGAAACCACACTCACTACAATTCCAGTCTCACATAGACCTACCACGACAGCAAACCAAACACATAATCACACAAAAACATACTCGGAGGCTCTAAATAAAGATCTGTCTAAGCAGCAGAGACCTCCAAAGCAGGCACCCAAGCAACCGCTACCCCAAAACAAAATACGTGCAACACATAGCTCACAAAGCCAGTGTGCCGAACAGTCACAGCCCTTAAGGCTAAACAACACACCTGATACACTTGTAATAGGTGACTCTATCGTCAGGCACACTGATGTCCCGCTCACCAGACTGAACAAGGAGAAGGTCACAGTGAGCTGCCTGTCGGGCGCTAGGATCCACCACATAACACAAGCACTCAGGTCACTCCAAGGCAAGTACAAATATGACTCAGTCATTGTCCATGCTGGTGTGAATGACCTGAGACGTACCTCCCTGGACTACATGAAAAGAGACATAGAGGAGCTCTCTGAGCATGTAGCCCAGGCCGGTATGACCCTGACCTTGAGTAGCATCTTACCCTCACCAAGAATGATGCCACAATATGAAGACAAGATGATCAATTTCAACAATTGGCTTAAGTGTTGGTGTCATTCAAAGGGGATCAATGCCTGTCAGCCTGGGATGACATGCTCGACAAGCCACGATGCTTCGCTAGGGACGGCTTGCACCTGTCACCCTGGGCTTCGGATATTGGCAAGGCTCTTGCTACCCCATAGTGCCTTTTTAGGCAAGCCTCAAAAGACAAACCCACCTCCATAGGTATTACAAGGGATAAGAAACTAAGAGTAATGCTACTCAACGGCAGAAGTCTAAACCTCAAGATGCCCACTTTTCGACTTTTCGAAACTCTTCTTAGCATGGAGAACATCGATATCTGTGCAGTAACAGAAACCTGGTTCAAGGCTCCCGAGAGCACCCCAGCACTACCAGGTTATACCTCATACCATGCTTTTCGGCCCCAAAACTTGGACGAACCACAAAAGGAGGGGAGTATCAATATTCCACAAAGATACCCACACCTCCAGGTTGCTGGCACAGCACGAAGCATCAGAGACTATCCATGTGCAACTAACTGTGGGTAAAACTGCCTTCCAGTTTATAGCCTGCTACAGACCACCCTCCCAAACACAGGAACCCCACTTGGCCTTCCTGAGAATACTGGAAAATATGAAGGTCTCTCCAAACACCATTATATTGGGCGACTTCAACTACCCAAACATAGACTGGGAGCATTACTCTAGCTCCAACACCCTAGCCCAAAGGTTCCTAGAATTTATAAACTCAAATGCTATGGAACAACTTGTTACCACTCCCACAAGAGGGGAAAACATACTGGACCTGATCATCACCAACATGGGGACACTATGCTCCAGACCAGAAGTGTATCCCTCACTGGTAAGATCAGACCATAAACTAATCTCACTGGATATTCACATCCCGACCCCACCCCTGCCCAGAAAACCACAGTGAAAAACTTCTCTAAAGCAAATTTCACGCCTCAAAACCGGAAATCCTTCAAAGCCCGGGCCTGTGGAAAATCTGCCCAGACCAGAATCCTTTATAAGCATTCTATGAACACCTTCAGGAATGCATGGATCATCAATCCCAAATAAAACCAAGACCCAATCCTCGAAAGGCAGGCGTCCTGTCTGGTGGACCCCAGCCATAAACAAACTATACAATAGAAGGAGGAAGCTACTACATGATAGAGCAAAATCCCAAAAGGAAGGCATCTCTGATCAGTATTAGCCAAAAACTATGGGCACTCATAAAATCGTCTAAGGCCAGCTTCGAGAGAAAAATTGCACAGGACACTAAGGATAATCACAAGGCTTTCTTTAGTTATGTTAGGAACCTGGGTGGGAATTCCCAAATATGCTCAGAATTAGTCCAAAATGACAAAAAATACACCGAGCCCACAGACATTGCCAACATCCTAGCTGACAGGTTCAGTGCAAACTTCTCCCCCCTCTCCCCACCAAAAGAGCAAATATCTATCCCAACAGAGTGCTGCCCCCTTGACATCACAGATGCTCAGGTAAGAGCCGCCCTCTCCAAAGCAAAAAACACAGCATCAATGGGACCAGATGGTGTCCCAGGCTGCGTCCTACATGAACTCCAAGAAGAGCTAAACCCAAACATAAAACTACTGTTCAATCTTAGCCTTACTACAGGATATGTACCCAAAGGGTGGCGTACAGCAACAGTGGTCCCTCTCCACAAAGGTGGTGCCTCAACAGATCCTGGAAACTATCGCCCCATAAGCCTGACTAGCTTGGTCTGCAAAGCTATGGAAAGGATCATCATGGACCTCATAAATAAAGATATTGGGGACCTACAGACACTGGATCCTACTCAGTTTGGCTTTGTTAAGGGCAGATCCTGCCTCTTAAACCTGGTCGATTTCTTTGAAACAGTCACCAAGGCCATTGATGAGGGGAAGGTGGTCCACACAGCCTACCTGGACCTCGCAAAAGCCTTCGATGCAATACCCCACTCGGGCATTATAGATAAGCTCACCAGCTTAAATATAAACCCCTATGTCACTAGATGGGTTGCAAACTGGCTCAAGGACAGAACCCACATGGTTAGAATTGCTGGAGCCATGTCAGACTCCAAACCAGTTACAAGTGGCATCCCACAAGGCTCAGTCCTGGGACCTCTCTTGTTCGGTATATATTTCTCGGTACAGGCCAACACAGAAGGACTGTGGCTGACCAAGTTCGCAGATGACTGCAAACTGTGGGCCATAATCAACTCTCCAGCCGACACAAGCATCCTCCAAAAGGGCCTCATAGAAACAGACAACTGGTGCCAGAGCCATGGCCTCAAGCTAAACGCCAAAATGTGTATAGTCATCCCCTTTGGCAAAAACAAAGTGCCCACAAATTACCACATAGGTGGTAATCCATTAAGTACAGAAGAAGTCATTAGGGACCTGGGGACCCAAGTTGATAGCAATCTCTCATTTGACAACCACGTGGCCAAAGTGGTTGGAAAAACATTTTATATAGCCCACCTAATCATGAAGGGATTCACATCTACATCAGGGGAGGTCATCGTGCCTCTTTACTCATCCCTCATCAGGCCCATAATTGAGTACAATGCCCCTTTTGGGATGTACCTTACCAGACACCTGCAGCAACTGGAAAGACCCCAAAAGTACCTTACCAAGAGGATCAAAGGGCTCAAACAGATGCCATATGCTGCCCTGTTAAAGAAACTCCAGCTCTACTCAGTGGCATACCGCCTGCTCAGAGGCGATCTGTGCCTGACATATAAAGCCATGTCCAACCTGGAATTAATGGACATGCTGCACCTCAGAAAATCCAAATCCCATCGAGCTACGACTCGAGAGACTTGAACCTCAGCACTGAAATAAATAGGACATGCTGGAGGGACAGATTCATAACCCAGAGGCTCCCTTCACTCTGGAATAAAATCCCAGTCCAGGTTAGGCAGAGTCCCACATTGACTCTCTTCAAGAGGAATCTTGATGAGTGGATGGGAGATCGTAGGTTTACCCCGGCTATCACTTCTGTGTCACTGTTAGACAGAGGCACAGTATACTAACCTCAAAAAAAGGCATAGCAAAATTAATTTAAAATGGGTGGCGAAAGCCAAACACACTCTGGCTAGGCTTATAAATGCCCTAGGGCAGATAGCCTAGTATGAACCTATGAACCTATGAACCTATCTGATGAGCTATACAATTTTAAATCATTGACAAAGAAAAGATGGGAAGTCTTTACAATTGGTTGTTTTTTAGGAGCCAAATTGTAGCCATGGCCTAAACAATTTAATGGGTTAATGGCAGGGCAGAATAGCAATGGTGACAGAGAGTCACCCTGGAATATCCCCCTTTTGAATTTTTATTCCTGTAGTCCAGTAAGAAGGACAATATGCTGAAGTAAGCCATCTAGTGTGGAAAACACTGTCTTTTCTCCTCCTTCAGTTATTAGCGGGATCTGCCGGTATCCCTTTGTTAGTTCTGATGTGGTCAAGAATCTTGGCATTTCCAACCTTTAACTATCAAATGTCAAAATGTTGTTCAGTGTTCTAAAAACATCACAGAACTTGATGGTTCTATCAGATTTAGGGACTAATATTGTCAGGATACATACTTTTCAGTCCTCTATGAAGGCCCCCCCCCCTTTAGGAAGTCACAGAGAAAGGAATGTTTTGTGCTTCCTCTTACTCAGCCTTTGGCTGTGACTGGTACTCTGTAAGGTTTTAAATTAGTATGGTCTCCTGGAATGATCATGGTATTGGATCAGATTTATTCTGCCAGGCGGTTCTGAAAACTAGCACTTTGTTTCTTGACTGAAACTCCCTTGCTTGTTATTTCTGTAGCTCACACAGAGGGCCATCTACTTGTACCACAGGCATGGGGTTTAGTTTTCATTCTTCCCCAGAACTATCATTTTCTGCCGGTAGTCTAACTGTAGAGATATGTATGTTGTTCCATAGTGCTATGATGTGCTATAGCAGTTCTCACCTCTTACTTGTCTATCTAACCCTGTAGTTCAGATCATCTAAATTTTCTATAGCTTCTAATAGACCCTGACATTTAGACAAAATGTTGTTTTCTGCAGAGGGGTCCAAAACTAACATCTGGACTCCAGCTTCAAATTTCTGGTTCTTAAATTTCTATTATACATGCCTTTTTATGCAGTCTGGTCTCTTTCCATGTGTTCCCATATGATGGCCATTACTACTTTTAGGCTGTAGAATAAGCTGGTATAGTGTTCTATGACAATTTTAAATGGGGGTTTATTTTCCTTCTTCCAAAGTTTCTTTAACAATATGTAACAGTCCATGAGAGTATCTGCCATATAAGTGAACCCTGTCAAGTCTTGTGGTAGTTTTCTAATGGCAAACAATATATGTGGTATTAATTTGTCTCATTTGTACCATGTTTTTAACTTTTCTCAGCACTGATTTTAAAGTTCACTTGAAACAGTTCAATAACCCATCTGTATGGAGATGGCTCCAGTCCAATGAAATTTTGAATTGCCTGACTTTTATTCATTATAACAACTGGTGCATTATTGTGGACATTAGTAGAGTGCAATGGTTGTTCAGTACTGCCTCAGGTCTCTCTGCTCTGTTAAATAACATAAGCAATTGTCTAATTATAGATTTAGCAATAGCCATACATAGGGGAATAACATCAGGGGAGTTGGTTCCATTGTCCAAAAAAATATATATGTTTTGAAAAACATTGTTAGACCATACCAATGGCCCAATGATGACCACAGAAATACATTTAAAATTACACCTCTATGATAGGATTGGAATCAAAGGATTTTTGAACTGTAGCTCATATGCCTCTTGGCATTCAGGACATTCAACACAGAAGTTATCAAGTTCATTTATTGCTCCTGGCCAGTAAAACCTTAATAGGATCTATGCTTGAGTCTTGTCCATTTGTAGATGACTTCCTAGTGCATGTCTATCCACCAACTTCATCACTAGGTTTCCGAAAAGGTTTAGACACTAACACTGGAGGACTACTTCTTTACTTACTCTGTATAATAAATCCCTTTGAAACACAGAGTATGGGTAGGAAGCAGGATGATTTTGTTCAGCTACTTATCCTACATCTGTAGTTATATTTCTATCCCTCTGCTCAAAGTGTTATCTTCCCATTCTACCTTTTAAAGTTTACACAACTCTGTAACCTTCCCAGGGTTAGTCTGTTGTGAGGTAGAAAGCACTGTCTCCTCCCTTACCAAAATAGGCACTTGTGTCACAGTGTCTAACTCTTCTCCATACAAAGGCAACTCAAACAAATATTCTTCCTGTTTCTTGTCTCTTTCCTTTATGAACCTGATGCATCTAAACATCTTTCTTTTGCTTACAATTTTTTATGTTATCTCAAAAGGAATATTATTAGGGCTCCATTCAAAGTTATCTTGTGTTTTTTAAGCTGTTTTCTCTCTGTGTCTGTGTGAGTTAGCATCACACTCTCACATTCTAATTTTTCCATAGGTTGCTTTCCCCTGCAAAGAGTATCTCAGAAACAAAATTTATCTTCAGGTTTACTTGTTTCCTTAACTGCTAATGGTAGTTACATACAGTCTTCCCTTATACAAATTTCTAGTCTTATAGTCTTACACTTAGACAAATTGGATTACAAGTCCAATAAGGTACCGTTTCGTCTTCCTTTACTACCACTAGTGAAGTATTTATTATGGGTATATGTCACTTTCTCAACACTCATCTGTTGCTTAGAATGCTCAATCTATTTTTACTTTCCTGTGTTGGCCTGACAAAGTTTCGAATTCTAAACAGTTTGTGCATTTTCCATACCTAATACACCTAGACCAATGAATCAGGAATAGAAAATTTATACCAGGCCTGTCACCCAAGTCCCTTATGGACAGAGTTAGCTTATAAATACCTGCCCTTCAATGTACTATTTGGATACAGGACATCATTAATTTTTATGGAAAACTTGGCTAGTATTAGAAAGTCTCCATGAATGATCCTTTGTTTAGTTCTTCTTGTCTTTTTTACTACCTACGTTGCATTACTTTCAGGCTGAAATATTTTACTATGCATCTCTCACTTTTATGATCTCTTCACCTGCAGGTAATCAATATGTGCTGCTATATCTCCTTAAATGGTGCAGGTTCTTCTCTCTGCAATTGTAGTCAAGTGCTTGTACCGTTATGGCTTTCTAACACTATTCTTTGATATTTGCTGGATTCATATATTGCCATGCGTATGTTCCTCAAGGTCCTCCTCCTTTTCCAGGTTAGACAGAGGTGTTTCTGTACGCTCATTTTCTTCCTGGTTCTCCTGCCCACATTGATATGGTGGTTTGCCGAAAGGATTACCTTTTTCCCATTGCTTCTGCAAATCTGTAATATGGAGAAAATCCTTCTCTATTATCATATCATGTATTAAATTATGACATACAGCAACAGAATGAATCACCTTCCCAATCAGAGTTTTTATTTCTACTTGAGGAATGGAATAGTATTTTCTACATCCATAAAAATGCACTATTTCAATTGCTTTTTCATTTAGTGTCATCTTTTTAAAAACATACTTGCCTTCATAAATATGATTATACTGTCTAAATCTAGTAGTTCTTTCAGCTCCTTTCGTCAGTTAAGAAACTGCATTTAGTTAACTTTGCAATAGCACAGTAGTAAACAGCTGACATAACTATTCTCTGTAGACATTTTGCCAAATTCCATAGGCTTAGTATCATTAGTAGCATACTTTCCAGTTGTTCCAGTTTACATAGGTATAATAACATTATAATTACTAGTACAGTATAGTATGAATCTAAATCAACCTTTTCACACATTTACAATAGAGAATGTGTTCAATTCATACTTTCTGTTTGTTACCAGAATGGTTTTGCCACTGGTTTAGATTGTTCAGTTTTAAACATAGTTTCATTGCATTACAGCCTCACTATTAGTAAAACAAAACTTTCAGCATCCTTGGGATGACTTTAAAGTAACAGGCAAAGCCAGTTATATTTATCACTGGCTAACATTTCTGTTCTTTTACATTTAGTATGTTGATCATCAGGATCAAAACATAGTTTAATGCATGTCTTAAATCACATAATTGGAATCTTATGATTTTGTCAGGAGAAACTGTGCAGCTATAAAACTTTGAACTTGTCTCTCAGACATTGTGCTACATACCTCTCAACTGTACAGATTTTTGCAGAATGCCCAGATTTTGGCCTCATATTTTTGTTCCATTTTTCATAAAATTGCATTTTTACTGGCAAATTAGTGGCAAATCATTAAAGTTTGAAGTTAGAAAACGATGACAGACATTTGAGTTTCACAATTCATACCTTTCAAAAAAATTCATGCTGATGCAAAAGCTGTTATTCTATCAGCTTTCTAAGTTTGTAAGAGCAATATTTACAAACTGTCCCTATTTTGGGCCTCTGTCCCACTTTTATTCATAGATTTGTCCAAATTACTTCTTCTAAGAGGTTGAGAGGTATGAATGCGCATGCGGATGTAAAAAAATGACTGGAGATGTTCCTCCCTGGTCTATATGAAGGGAGACTTGATGGAGACCTCGGAATATGTGTCTAAGGCAAGTATGAACCCAGCTTTAAGCAGTATTACACCATCACCTAGAATGATGCCACAATATGATCAAAAGATAATTTACTTCAACATTTGGCTTAGAATCTGCTGAAATTCTAAGGAGATACAATACAGATCAGCCTGGGAAGAGATGGTAGACAGTCCAAACCTTTTTGCTAGGGATGGTCTGCTCCTCCCTCCCCAAGGCTCCTGTATATTGGCTAAAACCTTGTCCACCCCATTGTACAATTTTAGGCAAAGTTAGTACTGTTTTAGGCAAAGTCAGTCTCCAAAAACTTTTAGCATAACTAAACACAATCAGTACAATATGGATGTACTGTTGCTCAATGCTAGGAGCATTTACAAAACACTCCATACCTAATTACTTGCCCTGAAAAATGTAGACAATAAGCATCATCACAGAGACCTGCTTCAAGACCAGGGAATGCGCTCCATCAGAGGAGGGCTTCAATGGCTGTCAGTCATACAGCCCCACCACACTGAAAGTAGATACTAAAGGTGGAGGTGTCTCTACATCTTAAAACAATGTTGCATCAAGACTCATTAGACAAAACAATGATTTTGAACTCCTTCACATCTGACTTAGTATAAACAAAAGCCTTTATTGCATCATAGGTAACTACAGGATGTGATACCTCCTACCTAACCAGTGTAGAGTCCCTTTGTATTAATCCAAACAGCATTATCCTAGGAGACTTCAACTATCCCAACATCAGCTGGGAGACTTCTATATCCTCAAACATGTATGCTGAGATTTCTGGCACCATAAATACAAACTCCCTGGACCTCTCAGTCCATAAGCCAACCAGAGTAAATAAAATATTGGGCTTGGTTCTTACCAATATGGGTCTCTACCAACCATAACCACCTCCCTGATCAAATCAGATCACAAGTCAGTCACATTCACCTTAAGAAGCATCCTACAATGCTTCAGCATTCAGAGACTAAGCAAAATCTAAGCTACTAAAACTGAGTGACCACCTGAATTCTAAAGCCCCTTCTACCTCATCAATCCCACTGCTTATGCACATATCAGTAGTTGCATAGATGCATCTATCCCCCTCAAAAATAAATCAAATGCAAAATTCAATAATAACCCCCAAAATTCAATAATAACCCCCACAGTGGAAACTCTAATATAACAGGCTCTATAATAAAAGAAAAAACAACTCTTTGCACACAAAAATAAATATAACTGTCAAGAAGCCAGAAATGCTCTTACCAAACTAAACAAGGAATTCCAAACTATGATCAAGTCAACTGAAGCCAGATATGAGGTAGAAAATGCCATCTAGGTGAAAGATAACCACAAAGCCTTTATTAACTATGTTAGAAATCTCAGGAGCAATGCCTAGCACTATGCAGAACTAATATTAAATTATATCACATACTTACACCCAGAGGACATAGCCAGTCTACTAGCAGACAAATTCAGCTCCAACTTCACCACCCCTGTCCCCTCCAATGTTCTCAGATCAAATACCCACATCCCCCCCTCCTCAAATCTCCCATGAACAAGTTCTCAAAGCACTAGCTAGGGCCAAGCACACTATATCTATGGAGCCAGATAACATAACAGGCTGACTACTTGCTAGCCAGAAACATGAACTATCATACCCCCTTCAGAGGCTATTTAACATTAACTTCAAAGCAGGTTTTGTACTCAATGAATGGAGGACAACAACAGTCATTCTCTTTCAAATTACAGACCCATAAGCCTAACTATCCTTGTCTGTAATGTTAATGGAATGGATGATTATGGAACTAATAAAAAAGGATATATTTTACCTACAGACTCTTGACCCAGCTCAGTCCAGATTCATAAAGGGCAGGTCCTGCCTACTTAAGCTGGTTAACTTCTTCAAAAAAAGTATTAGTTTATTAGTAAATACTAGGCTAGCTGCCCTTGCAGGCCATTTTAAGCATAGCCCTGTACCTTTTGTTTGTGAGGTAAACACCTTAATTATTATACCAACCCCTAATGAACAAGAGCAAATTAGTATACACAGCTTCTCTAGTCCTTGCAAAGGTGTGCAACACTATCCCACAATCACGCATAATAGACAAATTCACTCAGCTTAAATGTTAATACCTATGTAAGTCAATGGCTCAAAAGTAGAGCACAAGAAATAAGGATGGACAGCTCTACCTCTTCTAAAAGATCTATCAGTAGTGGAGTGCCCCAGGGCCCATTTCTTGGACACTTCTTTTTAGCATTTACTTCTCAGATGTCAAAACTAATGTTAAAGGACTGCAGCTGACCAGGTTTGCACATATCTGCAAACTTGGTGCTATTATAAACTCTTCAGAGGACACCATGATCCTACAACAGGGGCTGTCTCAAACAAATAGATGATGCCAGACCATAGATTAAAACCAAATGCCAAAAAATGTATAACCATATCCTTTTGCAAACATGACCCCTTTTGTAACTATCACTTTGATGACACCCCCTCCCCGAAAACTGATCCCATAGTTGGAGATATAGGAAGCTACATTGACAATGAACTGCCCTTTGCTCACTAAGTATCCATTATTGTAAGGAAGTCTTTTTCATTGCACAGCTTATATCTATTTCCAGATCCATGGACACAAGTGTTCCTCTCATTAAGTATACTGCCACTTTCAGTAGGTACCTGTCCAAATACTTGTCCCAGCAAGAATGACTGCAATGCTTCCTCAATAAAAAAATAAAAAGTCAGTGGTCTAAATCATAAAAACAGTACTGATCACCTCAAAGCCTCGTCTCTCTTCTTGGTATCATACAGACTACAAAAAGACAATGTTTCCCTCATGTACAGAGCCTCAACAGACTCGGTTCTTTCAGACCTATTACATATTAAATAGTCAATTTTTATCCAAAACACCTGTTCAAGGGACCTAAGCCACTGTTGCAAGATTAACAGATAGAATTGTTGGCTTCATTAACAAAAATCTTGTGTGAACCCTCTCTCATGTATCTGTCTGTCTGTCTTAAAGGAACAATACTGTTTACATCATAGTTTAAAAGAAACAATTGCATTTACAGCATCAACACAGTGGTTCATATATTCTGGCATGAAACCAAATACCTCAAGTACAAATAAGCACTAAATATATGTACACAAGGAAACTAGAAATTTGTATGTATGCGCAAAACTAAAAAATAAGCATTTTTATCATGGGTGTACCCCCCCCCCATATGGAGGCTTCACTTCCTACATCTCCTTTCTACTTTTCTATTCTCACTCCAAGGTTGTTCCAACTTGGAGAAAGAGTGATCATTTCTGAACCATGTGGATAGTGATTGCTATTTCTTAGGGACCTGTCAGTGCCATAGTACAGTAAATAACAGACTTTGAGCTTATTAAAACAATCTGTAATGAGTATAATTGCCCCATGTGTAGACAATGCCTCAAGCAAATACATCTTGAGCAAATCAAAATGTGCAAATGCAGCTCAAGCAAATCAAGATAACCTACACCCTCTAATTATTAATCCTATACCCTCTAATTATTAATCTTTTACTCTCTAATTATTCATCCCATACTAATTCTAAGTTGAGGTAATACAACAATTGAAAATTCATTTATAACATTAAGACAGTATTATACAAAAGAAAGTTTCCATACAACGTTGCTTGTAAATGTAATCCCAACTACTGAAGTATGTAGGGCAGATAAGCAACAGACATTTAGTCATCATATTTATTGATATGTCAGAGAAATTTCAAGTACCAGGTAACCTTTGGGATTTCCACTTCTGCTATTCCCAGCATTGTTATACTTTTAGAAAACATTCCTACAGTCAGGGCTGTAGCTCCCATGCCCATGTTATGTAGTACAATTTCCATCCATTAAGAGACCATATCCTACAAAACAGGAAGCACAGAATGTAATAGAAAAGAATGCAAAAATACACACTTGCCTGATCTGTTGGATGGAGTGACTCACAGAATACAGGAGGAACACTGGGAAGATAAGAAGCATCCACTGCAAAAGCTTTGCTTGCTGGTATATATCTGCTGTATCTAACCTGGGAGGTTCTTTTGCAGGGGGCAGCTGTTGGAAAACTTCCATAAAGTGACAATTAAACATCACAGGAAGACAGACCTGGTGAATGGTAAACAGCAGAAAGCTTAAAAGGTTGTTTTCAGTGATAGTGAGGAAAAAATGGGAGGTCAAACACATGGAATTGTGGTCTGAGTAATAATGTTTGGTTAAATTGTGAACGAATGAACAAGTGGTAACAGCATAAATGTCCACAGTGGAGCATGCATTGGAAGTACCTGTGCCCCTTTGACCTTTGATAGCAGTAGTGCCCCTTTGACCTTTGATAGCAGCATTTTCCAAAGGGCAGTTCATTATTTGAAAGCAAAACACAGTCTTGTTACCAATCCATTTAGAAAGGGTTTTCTTATCTGCTGAAAGCCCTTTCCTTCCTGCAGCAAAGGAGACCAGCAGCTGTTTTGTCTCCCTGGAGTCATGCACTGTGTTTAGGTAGAACCTGATATGATGGCACCCTTCCTGTGTATGAAGAAATCTTCCTCCCCTACATTCTATCCCAACAAGGAGAGCAATGAGGTGAATGGACTGGTTTAAAGACAATTATGTCACCACTTTCAGGTAGAAACATGGGTCATTCCTAAGACTCACCTACTTTTTTGAAGAAATGCCATACTTCCATAGAAGTAAGCAGCTCTCAAATCTTAAATGTATTCAGACTTAAACGTCAAAGCCTGCAGAAAGGGCAGCTTGAGTGGGAGACACAGCGCAGGCAAGTATGTCAGTCACCCAGTGGAAGTTTTTGGGAGAAGAAATGCTTTTTAAATGCATGTAAATCTGCAGAATCCTTTGAACAGCTGCTAAGGCAGCATGTGCTAGGACATATTTCTGTTCTTCACAGGGTACAAAGATGCTAGTGCTGTACACCGTGATAGTCAAATAACTGAGATATGGTATTCCTACTACTGCAGTTAACATTGCATATGTGGAATGAATAATACCCACTGTGGTCTGGTTCTTAATGTTATAGCTCATAGTGCACCCCCCAAAAAGTGAATATTCCTCCTTCCCTAGTGACTAATATCTGGCTTAACATGTGTGCTGTTAAAAGCAGTGCAAATAGTAGACTCTGATCTGCATTGCAAAAGGTGAGGTTCTCTGTGGGTATTATAGCCTACGATATAGACATTGGCAATGCATGCTGGCACAGGCTAGTTTTCTCTTTCTATGTCACACCTTTACATTCATTTTGTTTAAAAGCTCTTACTGTGCCCAAAAGTATAAGCAGACCCATAAGGCAGTAGTTAAAATTGTTTACAAGCATGATGATGATGATATTTGCTTCAGTACTTTTTAAAGGAATTTGGTAATAATAAGACAAAAATGATGAGATTATGTTTAACTGAATGGAGCAGTGTTCCCATTTTTGTTTTTGTTTTTTTTTTTTGCATTTGTTTGATTTTTTTTTGTTTCATGTTCACATAAATTTGACAATGTTTTGTGAGAAGTGTATCTCTGAACTGTACACAGTTTTTATGCTTTTTTAACAGATTCTTACAGATGCAATGCAGAGGCACCTGCTTTGATTTTGTTGTGCTTGCTCTTACATCATGGCTATATAACCATGGAGTTGATTTCCAGTACTTTGGGACTTGCCCCCTACAAAGACACTTTTTTTAATTATTCTTTTTTATGGTTTTCTACATTTTTGCTTTGTTGTTAGTGGTGTCATTGTTAGAGAGTTTCTCCTAAATGATACAAATGTAAATCCTATATCTGTTGACAGCAACTTAACACTTTTTGACTTATCACGTGAAGGATTATGGATACACAGCCTTCCATGCCCTGCCTGCTTTGAGGCCTACAATCCATGCCTGAATTGGAGACATTGATTTGGAATGCTGAAACTGAGGTTGTATTTAAAGATGGCAGCAGAGACAAAGATCAGTGGAGAAAACATGCATGGAAAGAGAATACAATCTCCAGTGGTGAGCAGTTGTATAAGAAGCAGGACAGAGAAATAAGGAAGCTGATATATCAGCTATCAAAAACTATTTATTACAAGATGAAGGAAGACAGTGCCAGAAATATACTTACAGTACCAAGTATGAAACTGCAAGCCACAGCAAATGAGAAACAGAGACAAAGCACCTCACAAGACCAAGAAACAACAAAATAGCAAACTTAACACAGTGCAGAAGGATTTCCAAATTAGGCAGAAGAGTTTGTGCTGACAAAATCCTGCCAGTAAAGAGCTGTATCCTCAGCGGCTTAAGGTAAAAAATCACAAGAAACATGAAAAAAAAAAAAAACAAAGCAAAAAATATATATCTAAGTCATCAAAAATGTATTAGTTAAGCACTTTCATCCTTTTCTTTATAGGACTTCTTCAGAGCTAATGTATATTTTGATTTGTTTTTTCATGGTTCCTGTGTTTTTTCTACCTTGAGCCCCTGAGGGATCTGTTGCAGCAATATTTTTGTGTGTGATTATTGGTTGAACAATCCTGTGAGTCTACTCTTCCTTGCTCTTAACACTAATGCATGCCTAAGGATATGACCAGCAACTGCTATCAAATTAGAGCTAAGAATGTCACATGTATATCAGGTCGGAACCAGGGTTTTTATTTAAATTAATGCATTACAGCCTTTGCAAATTCAATAAAATCAGATGGTATGAATGCAGTACATTGCTGGCATACAGACATACATATAATAGAATGAATACATTGCAAACAGAATACAATAGACCTTGATCAAACACATCATAAACATCTGTATATGCATATAGGTAGACTGGGTACAATGAACTGATTAAAGCAGGCATTCTGATACTGCATTCTGGCCTTGCAGTTAGATAAGATTAATGTCTGCCAGAAGAATAAGAAGAAATCCAGTTCTTTGTACAATTTGAAACCATACTAAAGGGCATTGTTTGAAAACTGTACAAGTTGCATTTAGCAAAACAAAAAAACAAAACAAAAAAAAATAATATATAAATATGTAAGCACTTGAAACAGATTTTACTACATTGTCTTTTGAAAACACCCACATTTCTTATACTTCATAAAAAATAGACAACTTTTTTTATGTTTGCGGTTAAGGTGGCAGAAATTTGCAAAAAAAAAGACACATTTCTGCCCTGATTTTATGAATATATTCATAGGTTCATAGGTAGGTACTAGGCTATTGGCCCTAGGGCCTGTACAAGCCTAGCCAAAAAGGTACCCTGGCTTTCGACACCCAAGAAAATTATTTTCCTGTGCCCATGTCGAGTAGAGCCACAGAGATGATCTCCGTGGAAAATTTCCTATTTCCCATCCAATCATCAAGATTTTTTTGAAGAGTGCTAATGAGGAGCTTTGTTTAATATAGAAAGAGAGTTTGTTACAGAGTATGGGAAGTCTCTGGGACAGTAATCTATCCCTCCAGCATGTTCTGTTTATTGTGGTGACAAGGTTTAGATCCTTAGAGCATGTAGCTCAGAGGGATTGGGATTTCTTTATGTGGAGCATGTTCAACATCTCTGGGTTTGACATAGCATTGCATGTTAGGCAGAGTTCGCCTCTCAGTAGGCGATATGTGAAGGAGTAAAGCTTGAGGTTTTTAAGACAGTCTGCATATGCCATCTGTTTGAGGCTGGTAATCCTCTTTGTGAGGTATTTCTGTGGCCTTTCCAGTTGTTGTAGATGTCTTGTGAGGTACATACCAAAAGGGGCGTTGTACTCTATAATGGGTCTAATAAGTGACGAGTAGAGGAAAACATTGACCTCTTTTTTCCTGGATGAGAAACCTTTTGTGATGAGGTGTGCCACGTAGAAGGATTTCCTGACTATTGTGGCAATGTGATTATCAAAGGAGAGACTACTGTCCACCTGTGTCCCAAGGACTCTTATCGAATGACTAATATTGTGTTTATAAAACGTCCTAGAGAAATGAATATTTTATAAATATATTATCACAAGACCCTAATTTCTGAAAGTTTTACATAGTCATAAAAGAGAACATACCCCCATAACTCCTGAAAGTGCAACTAATACTTTTAGGAATGTTCAGTATAATCTTATTAAAGCACCTATTGAATAACTGCACAGTATTATATGATCCCATTCTAAAAGGTGATTTGTGATGCCACTATACAGTAAAGTACTAGCTGATACAGAAAATAACCCTCACGACAGGAACTCTAATCATAATGCAGCAGCCTGTTTGGTGATGTCATGCTGAAATGTACAACTTAAAACACTGAAACTATGAAAGCTGTGATGAAATGTTTAGACCAGCTACAAATTATGAAAACTATCAACAATTCTTACTCACACTTTAAGAAGACTTACAATAAAGACTTTGTATTGAAAAAGTAGTAATGTTATTTTGCAAATCTCCCTTGAAATATAATTTCAGTCTGTTGTGTTAAACCATTCTGATGTAAGACTGCATGATGTTTAGAGTCATAATTCATAAGGTGGGGATCATAAATATTATGGTGAACATTCAGAGTTACAGAATCAAGTTATGTTAATGTCATTTTAATGTTTTCTTTTAAAATTATGTAGAAAATAAAAATGCTTCCATCACTTTGAAAGCTGACAACATACATTTTCCAGTACAGCTGATTGAAGAAAATGACCTTGCTGTTTCATGTATGTGTTTGTAAATAGTTTTGGGTTTTTGAAAGTAGTGCTTAATACATGTTATACATCCATGATAAATACGTTTTCAGTAGATTTCAAGTCAACACGGAAGTAACAGCATACACATTATAGTCAATGGCTTATAAATGTTTATCATTAAATATTAATGGTTTGAACAATGATGTCAGAAGAGCTGGTTTGCTTAAATATACCAAAATGCATAACACCTAGATCATCTTTTGACAAGAAACTCATCTAGTGAAAAAAGACCTACAAAAATATTAATTCAAAGTCTATACCATTCTGGCTGATTCATCTTTTAAGACTAAGGGAAGGAGCACGCCTATTCTATGGAAAAATACTTGTACTATGCCAAGACTTAAAGATACAATTTCAGATAAAGATGGGATGCTAAGCATGGATATTTTGGAAATCAGTAGAAAGTATTATACTTTGATTAATACATACTGGATACTAGGACTGAGTACTAAATATGTTAACAAATATCTGGACCTGATTACTTTAAATACAAAAGTGGAAATTATAGCAACAGGTGATTTTAACTGCCTATTATCAGGCAATGATACTTCTAAAAATGGTAATATAAAACAAACATCTCAAGCCAAGAAGTTAAATGACTTTACAAACCAGATGAACCTTAAAGATATACGTGGTCTAAGAGAACATTATTCCTTATTCTATACTCAATATTCATATCAGTTTGGTACACAAACAAAAAAATAAACAATCAAAATCTTATTAATGAGATTAAATATAAAAGTGATGGTTCAGTTAAGAGTGCATCTAACTTAATGGGCATATTACAAGTGTTCAAAAACTACTATAAAGATATAAATAATACACCACTTTTGGAGACAGATAATGTAATAAATAGTTTTATTCAAGAAAATATAACTTCTAACGTGTCAATGCAACAAAATAACATATTAAATAAACAAATAACAGAAGTGAAAGGGCAAATAAAAAAAATTAAAAAAAAGATAATAAAGCTCCAGGACTGGATGGAATAATTTCTGAGCTATATAAGATTTTTTCTGAATATATAATAAAGAAAATGATGAGTGCCTTTATTATGGTTAAGCAAAAATGTATAACACCCCACATTGTGGAAATATTCAGTTATCTTCCCCATTTTAAAACAAGGTAAGGACCCCAAATCTTGTGATTTATATAGGCCAGTTTCATTAGTAAACACTGATTATAACATTTTCATGACAATATTAGCTAATAGGATAAAGAAAATATTACTTAATCTAATACATAATGATCAGACAGGGTTCATTCTTCAGAGAAAAGTGCAAGATAACATTATTATTATTACTATCATTAATAGACATAGCATGCAAATACAAAAAACAACTAACTATTATCAGCCCAGACATATAAAAGGCTTTTGATTCTATTAGTTGGTCTTATCTACAAAGAATTCTGATTGGTTTTGAATTCTCCTCAGATTTTGTGAACTTATTAATGAAAATGTATAGTGGGGCACAAGATTATGTGAAAATCGGATCATGTCTATCCTCACCACTAGAAATCCTCAAGGGAACTAGACAATGTTGTCCTTTGTCACCATTATTGTTTTCTCTTTCAATGGAACATTTTGCTACATATATCAGAAACAAGCAAAATATAAAGGCTTTTAAGTTAATAAGGACTATTGTCCTAAGATACAATTATTTGCTGATGATATGTTGTTAACGTTGGGTGATATTGATGTGTTTTTGCATGATGTTATAAATACCTTAAGCAAGTTTGAAATAATTTCAGGGCTTAAATTTAATCATAATAAATCCAAAACATTACTAATTAAAAAGATCAACAAAAACCTAAAAGTGAATAGCCTGTTTAATTGGGAGAATGATGTCCACCATTAGTGAACTAATCAAAAGATGGAATAACATGTTCTTTACAATGGAGGATAGGCTCTCTTTAATTAAAATGATAATTTTACCTAAAAGTTTGTTTTATATACAGTCATTGATACTACCCCTCCCAAAAACTTATTTAAAAAATTAGATTCCATGCTACTTAAATTTTTATGGTTCCCCTTAAAACCTAGGATTGCATATAAATGACACATTAGAGCTTGGAACAGTAATGGGATAGCATTCCCTAGCTTAGATCTTTATTCCAAATCAGTTATAATTAATGTAATATTAAATTGGATCTCACCTACCTATATATCTGGCTGGAAAATAATACATGAGATTCATATAACTGATGTCAGAACTATAGAAAATCAATTTAAGGAACAATATGGAATAAGTAGAGTTCATTGGCTTTTACGTGAATTTTGTTTATTTAATAAAATGTTTGATAATTTTTCTTATGCCATTAATCAAATATTTAATAACTTTAAAAATATAATTGATTGTAATTACAACATTAAACAATTCCTATTTCTTATATTCCCTATAGCATACTCCCCTGATTGCCTAGATTCTTTCAACATCTGTGCGATGCAAAAATTAAAGGAAAATAACTTGATATTCTGGCATCAGTTTATTGGAAATAAGAGTATTAAACCACTAAACTCTCTTCTATGTAGTTTTGATAATAGTCAAGACAGCTGGTTGTTTATACACCCATTATGGCAGTTTATAGAAAACAAAATGAGAGTATCAATTAACCTAAAGACAGAATCTATACCTAGTTTGATCCAGCTTTTTATTAGGTATCTTGAAAAGACAGATGATCAGAATTTAAGTATCTCACCTATCCACAAGATACTAAGAGAAGACACTCTAAAATTTGACTCAGATTTTTGGAATTGCTATGTAAAGATTAATGGAAAACAAATATCTGATGAATCCAAAAAACTGTTATTGAAATCTACGTATGTTACCTCTTCTTCATTATATTGGAGATTGTATACATGGAAATTTATGAATAGGAGTTTCTATACTCCACATAAAAGAAATCTTATACTCAAAAACAGTGAAAGTAAATGTTGGAAATGTAATTAATCACTAGAGGCCAACTGTGTTCACATGTTCGTTGAATGCAGAAATGCTGTTTAATACTGGAAAGACTTCAAATATTTTGTAAACACTTTATGGTCTGATAACTGTCATATTTCTAACTCACTAATCCTATTCAATATTCCTATACCTAATTTAATACTTAAATCTCAGATTCAGTTACTCTGGTCAATTTTTGAAATTGCCAGAAAAGTTATTACTTTGAACTGGAAAAGTAAACAAGATTTAATGCTTAAAGAATTTATTAATTTAGCAAATGCTGTTGGTAAAAAAGAACTGCAAACCATTTGTTATAGAACTCATAACATTACTCATAAAAAAATAGCATGGCAAAAATTGGAAAACCTTTTGAACAAATACTGATACCTTGTCATGGATAAAATGATTGTTTATCATGGATGAATGTAAATATTGTAGATAGTTTTGTAATTGTTTAATCATATTTTTTATAAGTACATTTATGTGTGTTTATAATGAAAACAAAATAAAAATGTTTTTGGAAAAAAAAAGAAAATGGCCTTGCAATTGCAGGAGGTTAATATGAGTGAGAGTTAGGTTGTATCCACAATGGAATTGTCATGATGGTACCATAAATGCAGCTGAGGAGCATTTAAAATATCAAAGGAAAAAAATGAAGATACTTTTTACTGGTACCAGTATTAAATACCACACGGTCCTTAGTAGGGGTAATAACAGTGGGGCAAAAGGGAGTTCCCAGTGTCACTACAAAGAGGTCTTTATTTGTGTCACTACAAAGAAGTCTTTATTTGTTATGGGGTGAAATGCTGCAAAGTGTGAGTTGGATAGGAGTTTACATTACCACATTTGTAGTTATTGAGCTGAGGGTATCAGTTCGATTTTCTTCTGTATAGTTAGTAAAACATCACAAAGAGGACAATTCTCTTACTTATTATATATGCTGTGCATGCCAATGTCATACATGTGGAGTCATTACCCACAAAAGGCAAGGGGAAGTAGCTTGACTGTGGTTAACTAGGCCCAGTGCCAACACTGCAACAGAGAAATGTCAGTCTTTTCTTTGTTGTTCTAATTGCTATCTCTTGTATTTCACTGTGTAGGAGTGTGTATGTGGGTAAGTGAGTGAATGAAATTAGGAATTCCTGAATCTTTGTTAAAAACAAGTCACTGTCCCTCTAGTTGCTACCAGTCAGCCAGGTAGGCCACTGTGATGTATAAATACTTCATATATTTCATACATTTGTCTCTCTGACCCTAATTTTTACAGCTATACCTTGTACCTTTATGGCTTTCTAACTTTAAGACATTAGATTAAGTTTTACTTATTTATCTGAGACTTGAACAAGTATCCCTGATAAAAACCTCAAAATTGTATACTGTTGGTCTGTCTTTCCTGCTAAAAGTAAGTAAAATTAAGTGCTGAGTGCAGGTTTTAGGCTCTTACATTTAACTTACTTGGGGTGTGGTCCCACTCCCCCCAAAGTATCCTCAAATTTATACTTTCACTTGTTGTCTGGTCACTCCCACATCCCCCTCCCACCACCATAACTTGTGTTCTCTCCCTTTCACTCCTATCACCTTGTCTCCAATCTTCCTCTTTCCCCATCCACCTTCAACTGCCTGCTCTGTGGCCTGCATCTCTTACACTTAACTCTATCTCTCCCTAGCACACCTACTATCTCCTAACATACTCACTATTTCCACCCCTCGATACTGTTCCTTCCCTCACACTGCTTATCTCTAGCCATCACCCTTCCCTAATTTATTTCTTTATATTTTTCCCTACAACTCTTCTCCTCCTTTTTCCATCACACAATGCTATCCTTACTGCTATTTCTCCCACTTCTAATCTCACTAACCCTAAACACTTCCTACCACACTGAGCTCCATATCTTCCCCTCTTCCCCCACCTTTCCCTTTCCCAGACCTCTTCCAACATATAACCAAGCTCCACTGACTATTGCCCCCTCTCTTTTCTGTCTTTCCCCCTTTCAATGTCTTAAATTTAAACTCATGGCCTACCCTGCTCTTACTCCTAAGCTAAAACTCAAGTACCCCATTCCCCTTACTGACCACCCTCACCTCTTCCATCTTGTCTTTGCTCTTCTGGTTTCTGGTGACATCCATCCTAATCCTGGTCCCTCCCCTCTCTCCACTACCCCTCCACCTTTATCTGCTGTCCCCCCAAAAACATCCTCAAATATCTCCAGCCTCAAACATCTCTCTATCTCTCCAATGAACATCCAAAGCCTAAACAACAAAATGTCTGAACTTCATGCATGGTTGGCCCAATATAAACCTCACATCCTGGCCTTATCGGAAACATGGCTAAAACTGCATATCAATTCCTCTGAATTTCTGCCACCTCAATACAATATCTATAGGACTGATAGGACACCCAAAAAAGGAGGTGGGTGGCTATCTTGTACTCTGTCTTACTGATGCTAACACCTGTAGACACTACCCTGCCTAGTTTCTCCCCTACTGAACTACTGCTCCTAGACTGCCACATCAATAACTATAGGAAGTTTGCTATTGCCTCTGTCTATATCCCCCCAGGTAAAAGCATCCCTATTCTTGAACATTTACTCTCTTAGATAAACACCTCCATCCCCTATGAAACCATCATTCTTGGAGATGTTAATATAGATTGGAACTCCCTTATTGGTCACTCACCCCAACATTTCATTAACCTGTATGGATTCTCACAACTGATTACTACCCCTACCCACTACAGTAAAAACACTACTGGTTCCCCAATTAACTAGATGCTGACCAACTCTCCTCACAACTACTGTAACCCTTCTACCTTCCCTGACTCTATTAGTGACCATTCTCCCATCTCTATCTTAAGGCACTCTCTTCATCTCTCTAAGCACCATCTCTACAGAGATTGTAGGAAACTGACTAACATTTCCCCTGAAACCTTTAACTATAGACTCTCTGCCATCAACTGGTCTTTCCTAAAACTCTTCCGCTCAAAGATGCTGTAAATAAATTCAACCACATTTTCCTTGATATCCTAAACTCTCTTGCCCCAACTCGCAAAATCAGAACCAAATCTAATTTTGCACCCTGGCTCTCCAAAGCTACTCATGCTTTGATGCATGAAAGAGATGCTCTATGGAAAAAATGTCAAACCACTAAAACTCCCACCTTTCTCCAAGGTTATAAGCAACTCATAAATGGTGTAAAAATGCATTATTTTGGATGAACGCCAATATTTCACTAAATTTTAAAGCTCTCACCCAAATGACCCCCAAAAATTCTGGATTACTATCAACTCCCTGCTCCACACTGGTTCTCCTACTATCCCTTACCCTTTCCCCTATCACTCTCCCTCTGAAACTGGAGAGACTATAGACAACATAAGAGACAAGTTATCATGCATGCTTTTAAACTGGACCTTTTAGGATAAAAAAGAACCTAGATTAATAAATACCTCTCATTGAATGAATTTACGCAGTTGATCTCATCCCCTACCAGGTTCAATTAATGAACTAACACATTACCACACGCATGCACACACACTCCCTAAGTGATCTGCTTTTTATAATGTCACATGCTTTCCTAGCTCAAAGTGACCATAACACCATGTCTAACATCATCTCATTCAGAACACCAAAACTTTATTAAATGGAAGTCCAAACTACAAACTTCCCTGAATTCAAGGAAAATAGTTTACTAACAGAACTAGAAACAATACATTGAGCATGTCTTTACACAGAATCTGACACACCCATAATCTAAGACATAGTAAAAAAACTGAATAACATCTTAATTAAAATAAGTCTACTATTAAACAAAAGTCAAAGGTAAACAACTGCCCTGGTAACATCATGAGTTAGATAAGCAATATGACCTCACCTGGAATTGGAAAAGTTCAAACCAATAAAACGACTGTCTTGAATTCATAACCCTGAGGCAAAAATGTAAACTGCTGATTAAGAAGGCAAAAGCCATCTACCTCAGAAGTAAATAAATTCCAGTGTTTTCTAACCATAAAACTTTATGACAGGTTATTACAGACATTGCTAACCTAAACATCATCCATAAAACTGCGCACAATGAAATCCTACTGCCTAAAGAACTTCTAATATCTTTTCTCCTTAACCAGCCATATCAACTCTTAACCTATGACACCCTTAGGACCTAAGTAAGAGCATTTCCAACAAAATGACAATAGTTAATCCCTTTTCTACTTTCAAAAAATTTACTGCAACTCAATGAAAGAGTGTTAAAAAAGCAAATTTAGAAAAAAATGTAACCCTAATGAAGACTTACTTCACTTCACATTTAATCATTCTGCTGACTTAATACCTAAACCTCTCACTCACATTTTATACCTCTTCATTACCACTGAGGTTGCACCACAATACCTTAGTAGTGTCCTTTCCCAAAGTATTCCCCTCCCCCTTAAGAATCACAGAAAGTTTGCCCCATCTCTATGCTATGACAACAAACAGAGATATTTGAACAAAAACTACATGCTTAAATAATGGATCTTATAAATAAGTATGGCCTTCTTACTAATTCCTGTCATGGATTCAGGGATAGGCTTAATATGCTGGCTTCCCAATACAGAGCTTCCAACAGCGTTTACTCAAATATGGAGTCAGGTCACCTCTCTGGAGACATCTTTACTGATATCAAAAGAGCATTTAAAGGAGAAGATCTTACGCTCTTGCTATCAGAATTCAGAGTCTAGGTTTTGGTATTAAAGAATTTAACTGGATGATAAGCTATCTACATGTCCTGTATCTTTAATGATGGTCAGATCTCCTCACCTTATACATACCTTAGAAATCAGCTCTGAAGTACCCAGAGAATTGGTTCTAGGCCCCATACTTTTCTCACTGCCTATAAAAAAAGTTAACACTATACCACTGGAGAGAATAGTCCTTGACACTTATCCTACTGCAGGGTAAAGGAAGCAAAGGAAAAAAAACTTGAAAACAAGGTCCAAAAAGAGAAGAACAAACTCTGTAAATGTGTTCAGCAACAACAAAATGGCTACTATGCTCTTCAGGATGCAACAAAAGCTTTAAAAAAGCTATACCAAGAATATATAGGCAAGATGGTGGTGCTTTGCATGGCAGCAACCTCGCTGGCTCTCAATGTATGTTTCTGTCTTTATGTTGATTTTTGTGAATTGTAGCTCGTTAAGTAGTCCATTTGGCTTGGATGAGTGCCGTGATGTGCGTGGTGTCATATTGAGTTTGCTTTGCTATTCTATGCTTTGTTATGATATTGTTAAAATGAATAAGGAAGTTTTGGGCCTTCAGTGGTGAATTTATGCAACTGCAGAATGCAGAAGGTGGAAAGTGAAAGAGGAGACCAGACCTGGTGGCCAAGTTTGATTTTAAAAGGACCAGATTGGAATTGTTGGTCTGAGATATCCAGTTTTGATTGGGAAGCTGCTGATGGTGTCAGAGATGGAAGGGTGACCATGAATGTGTGAATGGTTGGATTGTTGGAGGATCATTGAACTGGCTGAGGTTGTTAAGCCTTCAGGTAGTGGCAATTGTTCCAAATACAGTAGCAGATACTCAATTTTTTTCTGCCAGATTTTTGTTTGCATCAGATATGGTCTGTGGTGTTGGAGGTGACCGGATTGGACTTAGGATATGCTGGTGTTGGAGGGGGAGATGGTGGCGATGTGGATAGACTGGATTGCTGGAGATCACAGTTGTTGAAGCTTTGTGTGTTTGTGCTTTCTGTGCCTTCATTTGCAACTGTTGTCACTGATGTTGTGTATGTGTTTTGTTTCTGCTTTGATGTGTTTTTCTGTTTTTGTACATGAGCTTTGTGAAACAAAATTTCATTCAGCTGTGCATTGTGTAATGTCTGAATGAAAACAACATTACTTTTGACTTTTGACTTTGACTTTGATATATAATTCAAACAAGAATAACATTAACCAACTACAGATGCAATCTTGACCTACTACTATTACTTTAGACTACATCTCTAGCCTCCTTCATATTTACTCCACATACTGAACTACATTTAGATTAAATTAACAAGAAGCTAAAGGACTACTATGCAATTTCAAATCATTTAATGTCTAAAGCAAGGCCTCCCTTAACTAAAGGAGTACTGATACTTTGGATAAAATGCTGACTTCCTCTAATAATTTTAAATTCCATAAAATGGAATTCAGTCATTCAAACAACAGTACATGGTCTGATAGCCTGGTACTTATGATTGACAGAGAAGCATGAGTAGCACTCGAAGGAGTGAGGAGCAGCATAATTGTTGAGGGCAGTGGTATGAAATTCAGGTAGAAAGCTGAGTAGGTGAGGCTAAATATTGCAGGTGGTCTGGGGAGAGAAGTAGTAAAGGGTTGTGAAGGCTGTAGAGAGAAATAATGTATGGTGAACAGACAGGGTGGGTGGGTGGGTGGAGATTAGCAAAACACATTACTGCTGGGATTGGTTGAGGTGAAATTAGGGTGTGGTGGTTTAGAGAGATCATAAGTTGTTATAGAGGGGGTTCTTGGGAATAGAGGGTAAGGTAGGGAAGTGAAGTGAGCCCAAGTAGAATGAGCCTGAACACAACAAGCTACACTTGGCATCAATGGAGTCACTATAGAAGAAAAAATTATTAGTAATGTTAAGTCCTTGAGTAATAGCTCACAGAAGTACCCAAGGCTTTATGTATATCCATACAATACAGGTAAATAAAATACCTTGAGCAGAAGGTTATGGTGGTGTAATCCCTGATGTACCTATATAACCAAAACAGATAACATTAACAACTAGGGAAAAAGAATGGCTGTGGAAGGCCTATATGTGCTGCTTAGGAGGAAATAACTGTACATGCCTGGGGCATCTTCATTAGATATTCCTTATGGCCAATGAATTTCTGTGATGACAACAAGCACCACAGTGTGGGACTTATTGGAGCTGTCATGCCCCTGAGAGACACCAAAAAATTCTCTGTCTCCATTAGAGATAGTTTGACCGATGGCTTTCCACCCAACAACCTATCTTTCTGCACCAGGTGGGCAGCCAATTATTGTGCAGCATGTATAATATCCCTAGTCCTGTGGTGGACCATTACATATGAGTGGCTCTAGCCACTGACTGCATTTATATCCACCACCATGTCTTTCCAGGTATGGTCACAGTAGACCTGGTCAGCTGCATCCAAGCCAAAGAGATGTTGGCCATGGAGTCAGAGGCCTTGGAGAAGAACCTCTTTCTCAGCATCTGAGAACCTGTCATTTGTTGTTGTTTTGTCAGCAGACCCTTCAAAATGCTTCTTATGCTTTGGTATGCTTGTTGTTTAGATCTGGATCTGAAGGAAAGAAAAATGTCGATATTAACAGCATGATCAGAAGTGGCCCACAAATGCCCTTTAAACATCTCATAGGTTCATACGTTCACTAAAGATTACTCAGCTAATGGCTTAAGAGTCCTTACAAGCCTAGCCACTATAACCCAATTTTACCCAATATATGGCCACTAAGGTCAAGAGGATGGCATGGATTTGTGCCTATGCATTGAGTATCTTATAGATTGCCCCTGTCCATAAGGGACATAGGCACTACTCCTGCTGTGAATTTTCAATCTCCCATTCATTTATCCAAACTATGTTTGAAGAGAACCAGGGAAGGCCTCTGTTTAATGTGAATAGAAAGCCTATTCCAAAGAAAGGGCAATCTCTGAGACACATATCTATCTCTTCAGTCTGTTTTGTTTGAATCATTGAATAAGTCTAGATCCTTAGATCAGGTGACCCTCATGTTGTTTGACTTGTGGATGTGTAACAGCTCCATCAGGGCTGGATTTTTGAGTGCCTTGTAGGTCACCCCTTAATAATTGATAGGAGACAGAGTAAAGGGATAGGGCTTTTAGTCTATTCGCATAGGACATGTTGTTTACGGTTTACCTTCATAATGTCGGCGTCCGGAATGTCAAACCCACTTCTGGTGATAAACACTTTGGTAAATGCAGTAGATTACAACAGTCAGTTTGTTTAACATACAGATAGTACAACCTCAAAAACAATTTGAGTAGATAATACAAGGAAGTGCAGATGGTGTGTTTGTCCTTAAACTTCACAATCCTCCTGCACAGCAATTACAAATACTTCCATTACTTCTCTAAATTTAATTTTGTTTTATAAACCATTGAAAGCATTTTACAACATTAAATGGGGCTATGTAACAAAGCAAGTAGGAAAGCTCAGTAGTTATTTTGGACCTACCTCATTTGAGTTTAATAAGGTCTTCTGTGTCAATGAACTGTTGAGTTCGGTGATGATAATGCTGCTCCATGGCTTCTTTTGTAGCACAATGAAGATCTGAGCTTTTGCTTGCACTTATGTTGCAGTAAGTCAGGTGTCTGGGCATAATGTATATGCACATGAAGGCCTCAATGTACACGTTCCTGAATCACTGTTTACACAATGTGCCCACTGGCTAAGCTTCACCCTAACTTTTCAGTAGTGTCATGCACACAGCTGAGCACCAGCAGTATACATGCGTGGTTCAGCTCATGCCTCTAGGGCAATATCTTACAGATAACACATACTGACAGTGGAGTAGCTGTGATGCATAAAGATGCATGCAAAACTTTTTTTATATAAAAAACAAAGGTTGTTTCTCACCTTTAGACATGATCTTTAAGGCTGCTACAGATTCCACAGGGAACTACAAATCTTTCTTCAATTATGTTAGAAAATGAAGGTATGAGGCTCTGTACTGTGCTCATCTATAATAATATCTCCTACTATGACCACAAGGATATCGTTAATATATTAGCAGATATATTTATTGCTATGTTTACTCCTCCTATCCACATTGTTGACCCCACTATTCCTGAAAATTTAGTTTCCCCTGTGATCACCAAGGAACAAGTCTTATAATCCCTGCCAAAGGCTAAAAATAATACTTCCACAAGTCCAGGTAGCATACCAGGCTGCATTCTCATTAGTGCCAAGAATGCATTATCCGAGTCTCTACTGAAACTGTTCAAACTCAGTCTATCTACAGTGTTTGTTCCTGATGCCTGGAGAATGGATATTGGACTCCACTACAGAAGGAAGGCCCCTCAACCAACTCAGGTAATTATAAACCCATCAGCCTCAATAACCTTATATGAAAACCATGGAACTTATCATAGCAGAACTCATTTATGCAGACATCGGGAACTTAACAGATCTAACTCCCAATCAGCTTGGTTTTATGAATGGCAGAACCTGTCTCCTGAACCTAGGAAGCTTCTTTGCAAAGTCAACACACTGCTTATCTCAGTGTGGCTAAGGCTTTTGACTAACAGGAGATAACTTCTTATTTTGCTCTGTTTCTCAATAAAATTTAGATTTTCTGGTAAATCACTAAGGATTCCAGTCAGTCAGTAATGCAGGGCATTTGAGTTTCATAACTGTTATTTTTCAGAAAATATCCATTCTTTAAATCCTGTTGCTGTATTGCCTTTCTAGGGTAATTAGAGCAATAATTGTCCCTGATTTTGGGCTCTTTTACATTTCTCCATTATTCTTTGATTTGTGCAGATGTTGAACAAAGAAGTTGAGACCTATGGCCACTGATATGATCTTTAATGCAAAGATCAGGGCACAAGACAAAGCTGCAGACAGGATTGTCCCTGGGGGATACCCCCACAAGGCATCACTAGCTGACAGAGATGGAACAGTTCCCTATTATCCTCAGTGGAGAAACTGATAGGACATTAATTCTGGGTGGCAGATTATATGTGGGAGCCAGACTAGTCAGGACTAAGTGTCTGTTGGCGAAGCCCCAAGTGAGTATTGGTAAATGGCTGGCATGTAATATATTTGCAGCACAGACACCTTGTGCATACAGACTTCACCATATGCTTGATTGTCACCCAAGAACATCAGGTTTTCAACTATGAATGCCTACAGCAGAGGTTACAACTGCCCATACGTCTTTAGGGGATGCACCAAGTGACTTATGTGACATTCCATTGCAAGCCAGAACTGGGAAGCACCTTTGCACACTGTACTCACATATAGCATAGCAAATTTGTGTCACACAGGGACATGAAGAATGCAACAGACTCACCTGCACAAACAGGTATGTATGTGCACATTGGTTATGTATATTCCCGGCATGTAGCTGTCTGTCTGGTGCATGATGCTGTGGTCATAAATGTACTAGCTTACACGCTGTTAAGTTATCTGTATGTATTCATAGGATTTTCTGGGTGAAGATCCATGAGTAGATGTCTATACGTGCCAAAGATTTGCACATCTGTACAGGATAACAATGACTGCATTTTGCACAATGTTGGGGTTACCCCAGACATCAACTAGAGTGTGTACAAGGCTGTGACACAGGCACAGAAGGATGCTACACTGATCATGCCAGAGGTGCTCAGTGTGCTCTGTGGCCTGTGTGAAGGTATCCATGGCCTCAATGAATAGCTCCAACTATTGCAGGAAGGGAAGCTCACTTGTCAGTTATGACTGTTTAGAAATGGTAGGCATAGCTGGGGTACTAGAAACATGCACACTGCAGAAGTGCTACCCACTTTGAAGGTTGGCATAACGGTTAAGATGTTTACCTCACAGACACCAGGTACATAATTTGAGTTTCACCTTTGAAGGAAATTAGCTAGGCTTAAAATGGTCCACAAGGGCAGCTAGCCTAGTACTTACCTTTGAATTTAAAAGTATTAACCTATGAACTTGTATACAGTACATGGCTGATTACCCATCACCTCCATGCTGACCATGGCCACTATTGTGGGTGTAGAGGACATTTGTTTGGCTCCATTATCATCTCTACCCTTGGTCATAGCCACTCACATGGATGTGGACAACATTTCTCTGGCTGCACCATTGTCTTCTTGCCTGGCCATTTCTGCTGATGTGGACAGCACTTTCCTGACTTCAACATCATCTCCATTCATGGCCAAGGAAAGTCTCTTGGATGTGTATATTTGTCCAGCTCCATTGTGGGCACACCCCACACATTCCAATCAGGATAAAGACGTTTCACAATAGCCCCCTTCCCAGTAAATGCTTCCAAATGACATATACCTCTGGGTGGACAGGGTGGAATGGTTCAGCCATATCCACACAGGAGCAGATGCAGCCATATTCTCACGTACACAGTTCACATGCTATGGCCTTCCCAGAAGCACATACTTCCACATCTGTCCCTGCAGTGATAGATGACAGACCTAGCCAAAACTTCACTGCTGGAAGTTCCACACTATCATCTGAGAAGATGATCCCTGACACACCACAACACCCAAGCCATATGCAGGCTTACTGCAGGCACTACCTATAGTCCTCCCACCTATGCCAGCACTATCATCCCTTGCCACTGTACCCACCACCCATTTGTGCAAATAATGATGACTATCCCTTGCCTAACTCTATGACCTGTATGGGTATTGCAAAGTTTGATGCACTGCATGATCAGCCCATGCACTGTACTGCATATTCTATGAGTGTAAATGCATGCATCACTTTAGTTCTATGATTGTCTTATCATGTTCCATAGTTGTGAAACAGATGCCATCTCTTTCCCAATGCCATGACATATTGTGGCTCTCTCACCTTGTGTGAGACTGGATGCAGCCTCCTCCTCCTCCTTCTTCTCTGACTACTCCTGTAGCCCTGTTTCTGCTGTTGGTGCACAACTGTTCGTACATACTACATGCTCCCCTTGCTGTAACTGTTTACAGAACATCATGTCGTATAGCATGGTACACACCATGAATAGCTTGCTGCATTCTTTGACAGTGTATTATAGTGCACTGCCACATGTATCCAGGCAGTGGAATTGAGACTTCAACACTCCAGTGATATGCTTGACAATGTTCTGTGTCTGCACTAGTGTGGTGTTGTATGTCATCTTAACCTGTGTCTTTGGCATCTAGATGGGGGTATTTAACAATGGCTTCATGGTAACACATAATGGCAAACACCATTTGGAGTAGTCTGATACCTCTGTACCTGTGACTGACCTATCATGGGGGCTCTAAGTTTGGCAATGTGAGCACTTACCAACTGGATGATCCTATGGAAAGTTCCCTACCCCCCCCCACACAAAACAATGGTATAGTTCAAATGCAAACGAGATGTGAGAATCATGGAAAGTGCCTAAATAGTACAGAGACACAGTATGTATCATACCCTATTTGTTGCACATCACCTGGCAGTGGATGAAGTGGAAATCCTACCAGCTGGTATACTGGATAGCCAATGGTGCAAGAAGAGCATTGATAGCAAAAAGGCTTCGGTCAGTAGCCCCCAGGACCTCTGGAAAATGGGCTATGCTATAGATAGCCAGCATAGTAATAGGAAATTCTTCTGTTCTCTGTGGGTCCCACATCAGCTCCTCCAAATTTTTCATCTTCCTTTCTACAAACTGGTGAATACTCCTTGCCTCCTCCCAATTACTCCTTGTATGCTTTCATTGGGACACTGAAAGGTCTTATGGGAAGAATGGTTAATGTTACAGAAATCTTCATGCCTACTGGGATACACACTCCAAGCATCTCCCCTGATCTCATGTGAGAACATCAGCAGTCAGCTAGCTGTCATATGATATCTCTATCAATACGATGGAGGTAAACTATGTCTTCGTTGTGGAGGTAAGGGAGTATCAGCTGCTGACAGACCCTTCTGTGACACATAGGGCCATGGCACAGAACAATGTAGACAAAACAGCCACTGGCCACCCATGCTAAGTTGCTAAAGCAGATGCTTCTATGTCCAGCATCTTTGTGCAAGTGATAAACAGTTCACAGAAAAATGTTGATATGCAGAAAAGTTGAGTACCATGGCTCATGACATTATTTTATTAATTTCTGAATTCTGCTGCCATATTTGTTGTCATTTAAATACATGGTAACCCTCGTTTGCATGTCATTATGTAGTCATTTGCATGGGATGCATACTGTACTACTTCCCATGTTAGCTTTATGGCACTCTATGTGTCTCTGAATCAACTTCTCCACTTACCTCATTATTTCAATTAACACAATGTACTAATTCTTTTTGAATACCTCCTTGTCTTTATTTAATTTTCAGCTGTGTAGACTTTCTGATGATTCAGCACAAGTTATGAAAAAGGGGAATACCTGCTGAAATGATGATGTGATTCAAAGATGCAACTTATTGTTTGTCTATGGACTTATACAAGTAACTGCTGGAAATTATTGTACCTGGAGATTTCACTCCTATCAGAAGGATATATCAACTGTTATCACACAAAGTTGATTAAATTTATTAAGACTTGGCAGGGCAGATGGAGTTTCTTCTCATAGAGTAATCTCTTGAAAAATGTATTCAAGTGTGTACAAGTATGAATAATAAAGACTGGTGCCTTACCATGTTTCCAAGTCTGGGAATCTTCCAGCACTATTTATATAAATTTTGAGCCTGAAGTGGTGACACTATATTTATATGAAGAGCAAAAACATTTCTACTTGACCAAGATAGTACATACAGATTGTTTCCTGGGAGATGACACAATGGTACATTACACTTTCTTGTTCTTGACTAAACTACTGACATAGATGTTAACAATTCAATGTCTCATATGTATCTAAAATCTTATATAAGACTAGATTCTGATATCTGTAATATTTTAGTCTATTCAAACCTGTTGTGTGAATCCGTCATGCCCTGCTTTCAAGCCAAAACAAATGAATCATCGCGTTTTCAGAATTCTTCCTCGTACAGTTCTACTAACTCACAAGAAAGGGACAATCTAATGAGATCATGAATCCAGTGCAGCCAATAAACTTCTGACATAAAATTGTTAACAACTTGCATACTTAAAAGAATCATAAAATAGTTTTATTTTTGCAGTACTAGTGTCTAGCTAAGTTCTTCTGAGGTAAGGGCATATGTGCTACAGCTCAGGTAAAACCCTGCCTGTACACATACATGTACACATAAGTATAGAATTAATAAGACATCATGATGAAACTGGCCTTATTCCCTCCACAACAAGACTAAAATTAATGTAGTACCATGCCTTTTTCCTAGAGATGAGAAGGGAGCTCTTACTTGTAATGTGTTTCTGATGCCATTATACAAGTCATTATGGATAGAAGCATGCCTATCATGGGATTGCACTGTAAAGGCACTGTGCTCATTCTGTGGTTATAAATCAGTAGCAAGCCATGTCAGAGTATGTAATTTGAGGTACCTATGCCATACTCTGTCATTTTTCAGACTATGGGGGTTGTCGCAGCAGAGATTAGAAGGCCATTCATGGCATTAGCAAGTAATTGCCTCCTAAATGTGTAATGTGCATTTATTCATTCTGCATTCTGGACAAAAGGGACTTAGGGAAGCCCTGATTGTGCCACAAGTTACCAACGCAATAAGCAAGACACCAAGACACATTCTACAGCAGCACATGACAATTGCTGTGATACTTATTGGACTGAGGTCTGTACCATTATCAGGGATAGGAGGTACTGTAACAAGATTCTAGTTTTTTCTACAGCACATTATTTCCTTTTTTACTTGTGTCAAATGTCATTGAAAAGTGATCTGAATAGTTTGTTACTGGAGCTGTGTTTCCTGTTACTCCCTCTCAGCTTTTGCTCCAGGGTATAGCTATGGTCTAAAGCAATATAACAGCACACAGCTAATAGTTGCAGTTGACAATAGCTGGATAAAATATTGACTACTGTCTGCTTTCCAATACCATGCCTGTTGTGAAGTACAAATTGGCCATAAATTGACATGCAGGTCTGAACACAGATCTGGCCATTTTGGTTAGCTGTCTAGTTGTTAATTATGAGGACTTGGGAGAATGTATGATATAAATGGAGCATTACTCCCCGGGCCTCCACTGAAAATTGGCTTTGTTCCAAGTTGGACTTTCCTGGTAAACAAATGTTAAATAAATAAATAAATAAACAAATAAATAAAAATAAAATGCTTTGACTTTAGTTTCTTCAGTGAGGCTGTTGAGGAACTGTCAGGTGTATATCAGCTATGTCTAACATACTATGACATGGACATGTCCTGGTGACTTGAATTAATGGAAACCCACAGTGACTAGATCTGGATGCAAGAATCCTTCCACATATAACTAATATACTGTTTATACGACCAGAGCTGATAACACGTCTGCAGTAAAGTCAGCCACCTTATTCTTTCTGTTAAAGAGCTTGTTATTTCTCCAGGCTGGTATTATGTTAATGATCCCTATAAAAACTTTTCCTTGTCATTCTTTGAGTAGATCATTATTACTGTTACTGTTATCATTATTTTAACACCCTTATTGAATTATCAATTAAGACATAGGCAAATATACATTTATAGAAAAGAAAACAAACCATGTTAACACAGTCATAGTTGCATACATCATACAATCATTTATACAATTATCATCAATCCAACATTACATGAATTGTTCAGTTCCTGCCTTCCCGTGAACCTCACTCCTGTTCCTGGACATTGTTCTGCATGTATTGTTCCCATAATTTCCATTTTTTTCTATGTACTTGCTTCTAACCTTTTCTAAAGAGGCCACTTCCAGTTCTTTTATCTCTTACAATATTCACTACTTCAAATACAGATGGTTTAGACTTTGATCTCCGTTTTCTAGTAATTGCATTTTGGCAGCCACCAGAATTAAACTTAACAAGGCCTTACTATGTCTAGGCAATTCAGATCCTGTATCCCAGCTCAAAAAATCATTTCCTTAGTTACACACATTTACTCTCTCAATATTTCTGACAGAGTATTCTTCAGGGAATTTTTAAAGTCTACCAACTCATTACTCTCCCAAAACATATGCTCCCAATTACCTCTTTCTTCCCATCATATCTCTAACATTTGCCATCTACCTGAGGAAAACATTTTTTTTGGAATTTGTTTGGTGTACAAAATAGCTCTGAGACAATTCCAAGAAAAAATCCTAAATATTTTAGACTTTGTTGCAGATTTGGGAGCAATACAAATGTCCTCCCATTGTTTCCTTGAGAATTGCTTATCCAGTCTCACTTCCCTTTCTTTTCTAACCTCCTCCAATTGATTCCTATGGTTATTGTACAATGTTTGATATGCTCTACTAATTATCCTTTTCTTAACAGCAACTTCTTTTCCAGATTCAACTAAAAACTCTACCAGAGCAAGTCTTTCACTTAGGATTCCCCTATCCCTTTCTCTTTGCCTATACTCTGATATGAATTCCTGTTATGGAAGGCAGTCCCTAGCCTACAGTCCAAATGTCTTCTTGGATTCTTTCCATTTCATTACCTTTCCATTTATAGTTATTTGCTCCCAATAGCTTGGTTGCTTTGCCAGTTTTCCCCAGCAAATTTCAGCCTCTTCTTGTATAGTCTCTGTAAACTAATTGCAGTCCTCCCTGTCAACAGAGTCTCCTTTCTCCATTTTCGTGTTGGCTTGGTTCATAGAATACTTTCTGCTATTTTATGAATATAATATTCTGTATTCTGTGTGGCTGTTGTTATTCTCCTTAAGGACATGCATCCAAAATCTCACTCTTTCCTTATTTCTCAAATTCCTTCCCCTATTTCATCCTTATCCCCATCCACTTTGAATGATAGCTTTCTGCTTGTACTATGTATATGAGCCTTATCTGTGTAGCTTAAAATATATCTTCAGTCAGGTGATCCTAAAATACTTTCTTCTGTTGAAAGGATGAACTTATCCCACTTGAACCTTGCCCTCTTCCCAGCTCAGATAAAATCCTTCAACTCTATTAATTACTGTCCAAAACTTCTCCTCTGGTTGATAAAAATCTGCCTGACTTGTATATAAAATTAGTGACTAAAAACATTTTCATTGCTTGCATCTTGCTATCCATATCCATAAACAGCAGTGTCTCGGTTTTTGTATTATTTGTTGTTTAGTCTCTTTCCACGTATCCTTAGCTGCCATAACCAAATCCTTTTTAACCCATACTCTTAAATACTTTGTTTTATTGTGTCCCCATCAATATGGGTATTGCTAAACCAATTCATGCATGGGTACATAGCCTTTGTTTTGTCTTCATTAATTTTATATCCTGAAAAAAAAAAACATGAAACTGTCTCAGAATGTTCCACAACACAGGGATACCCTTTTCTGATTTTATCAAGTACAAAATAATATCAGCTGCAAATAAAGCCAACTTTTCTTGATTATCATGCAAATTATATACTTGAATTTCTAAGTCCCTTATTTTCCTTTGCCAGTGGCTCTAAATATAATGCAAATAGCAAAGGGAAAAGAGGACTGGTTCCTCTGTTCAGACATAACTTATCAGAGATGAACCCTCCTAGTTTAATTTTTACCTACAATCCCTCATATATCCTCATAATTAACCTTATTATTGTATCAGAGAATGAAAATGCTTCAATTGCCCTACACATAAAATCCCAGTTTACTCTGTCGAATGCTTTCTCTGTATCAAGACCCTCTGACAACAGTGGCATTTTCCTACATTCTGCTTCACTCTTGATCATCATTGTTCTATTAATGCTGTCAAATGTTTCCCTCCCCACCACAGAACTACATTGTTCCATAACTATCAATTTTGGCAACACCCTTGCCATTCTTTTAGCTATTATAGACATAGGCACTTTATAATCATAGTTTAAAATTGAAACAAGACTATATGAAGATGATGGGTCTTTATTATCTTTAGGTGTTACAGTCACCACAGCTTTCTTCCAGGATGTTGGTGCTTCCCTCCTTTTACAATACTGTTAAACAAAACCTACCAGATCTTTACTTGCTTCCCTCCTTGATTCTGAACATCTACAGGAAAGCAATCTATTCCTGGAGACTTTTTTGCAGATTGATTATACGCCACGGTTCTTATCTCATTTCCTCCTATCTTAACTGTTAATATTTTTCCAGTGCTTTTATTCTTCGTTCTAAGTGACTGGGTATTTTTTGTAGCCCTTTGATACCTTTATCAATGCTAGTGCGTTGTGTTTTCCTCTAAGTTGGTGAAAGTCACCAGTTTTAAGATGTGTTTGGCCTGTGCAGCAAAATCCCACTATGGGACCCTGACTCTTCCTGTGTCTACTACCTTGGGGTAGCACACTTGGATACTGATTGTGAGGTGTGTGTCTCTTTTGGTTCTAGAGCTCTTCAGGGATGTAGGGACAAGTTAGTCATAAAGAGCCTACTTCCCACCCAAGTGGGAACTTCAGCTCTTTCTTCTTCTTCAGAGACTCCCTCCCTTACTAACAGAGCTAAGAAACCCAAGCCATCTAAGGAAAAGGAAAAAGGACACAGACAAACCCAGATGACAAGACAGAGAGAGAAAAGGAAGTAGAACAGAAAGTGGAGAAATCCAGAAAACCATCACTGAATCCTACAGAATTTTTAGGTTTGGCACTGAAAATGCCTAAGAGTTCAGATCCAGAAACTTCTCAGATCTATTCTTAGATGCCTCTTCCCCATTTCTCACTAGAGACAGTGAGTCTTAGGTTACATTCTCCTTTCCTGCAAGACAGACACTCATGCTAACCACCTTTGGTGGCTTCGTCTTCAAGGTCCTTCTGTTTGACGATGAATTTTACAGAAATGGACATTGACAGGATAATACTGAGGTTCCTTCGGATGCAGAGTCTACCGGAGGTCCTCCCAGGGCCATTTCTTTTGGGTGCCCTGGGTATGAGCTCATTTGCCCTTCCATTGGTTTCTCCTATTCTGGTCTGACCTTCAGATCTGAAACTTATGGATCCGAGCCTTCCCAGAGCGCTGACATTGCAGCCGACAGTCCTCTCAACTTCGACTCTGATGGTATCCCTTACTCTATCAACTCCAGTTTTGTCAGCTTGAGATGAGACTTGGTGATGGTGTCAACTCAGAAGTTTTCAGATCCATCTTTTCCTCTTGGTGCCTTGGAGTTCAATAGCTCAGCTCTATTGTCAGCCTCAAAGCCGGAGTAGGTCAGAGCAGAAGATGTCCCTCCTATCTCTTTTTCAGATCGGAGAAGTGCTTCTTTGGCTCAAACTGTGTCTTTGGCATGCAAGGCATTTAAAAGGGTCCTCTCCTGACTGAGAGAAGATGCATTTCCACCTTGGTCAGTTCCAACCTGACCTCCTTTGGGTACTGCATCTGAATCTGTATATCCTGGTTGATTGGGAAAGTGAACCTCTTTCAGCCTTGGGGTGCTCACCTAGTGAGGTCCTGTCTGATTTTGATCCTAACCCAGAAGCCCAAACATGGCAAGGTCTTAAGAAAGAGACTTGTAAGGGGAGACACTTAGACCCCTCTCCAGAGTCAGTCACTGAAGACACAGACTTTGATGAGGGTGACTAGTCCAAATGATCCTTTCTAGAAGATGTTGCCTTAAGTGGCATTCTTGAATTGTTGAAATGACAAAGGGGTCAGTCCACTGACACACCCCTCCTAGGGAATCTGTGTTCCTCATGGTGTTTGGGGCTGCCTTTTCTACTTCTTGGGTGGTACCACCCACTGATGATCTTATAGATCTAGTGTTGCAGAAGGTTTGGAAGGAACCTGATGTGGTGCAGCTGATACCACAAAAGCCAGATAAGATTTTGGTTTCACCTAGGACTAGGACACACTAGAGCAATGGTCCCCAGTGAATGCCATGGTTGTTGTTGACGCCACAAAGAAGGAACTCTCAGAGGAGAGCACACCTGTCCATCCACCTAACAGGGAGCTCAGGGCTTTGGACAGATTCTATGCTTCAGTGACCTTTGCACTAAGACAGCCAAATTACCTTGCCCATATGACACATTTTCAGAGGGACTTGTTGAAAGAGCTGACCAAGTCCCTCTTGGGTAACTTACCAACAGACATCCAGAAATCAGTGGAGTGCCACTTGTCTACCCTACAGTCTATGTGTAATGTATCCATGCGCCTGATCTACAATGCAGCTGCTGGTACAGCCAAAACAACAGGCACTGGCATCACCATCTGCCACCATGCCTGATGTGCATATGTGACTTTGCAGATGGCTTCAGCACATCCTTCATTAATGTCCCTTTTTATGGTTCAACTCTCTTCACACTGAAGGTGAAAAAATACACACCAGGACCAAGCAGGAAGACATGACTCTGTCTGCTATTGTAAGCTACTTTTCCACCCATCAAATCACTTTCTAGAAAAAAACTGGGGGAAGAAGCTGTGTTTTCAGGGATCCCAAGGAATCAGCCAAGATGGTCTTTCGGAGAGACCTCCCCCAGAGCAGGGGGGGGGTGTGTGAATTTAATGGACATCACCGAAGAGGCAGAGATGGACCACAGAATCTGGTGGCTTGTTTTCCTTTCACTGAGAAACCCTATCAGTTCTCCTGCAGAGTTGTCCAGTTGCTGAATCTGGAGGCAATTGGGTCATGCTTATCCCTGCAAACTCAAGCCTGGCAGGCCATCACATAGGATACATGGGCACTGAGGTTAATCACCAGAAGCTGCAGTATTCCCTTTGTTTCCTTTCCATATAAAAAGAGTAGGATTCCAGATCTACCACCCAGTCAAATGGAATCTGCAGCAGCAGCAGAAGTAAAAAAGCTGCTGGAGAAAACAGTCATCCAGCAGGTCCCCCTAGACCAGTCAGGATCAGGAGTCTATTCCAGTTTATTTTCAGTTCCAAAGAAAACAGGGGACCTCAGGCCAGTCTTCGGCCTATTAGGCCTAATCGACCTCAATCAGTTCATGAAACCGACAAAGTTCTGCATGGACATGGCTCAATCCATTCTATTTCTTCTGAAGAAGGACAACTGTATGTACTCAATAAATATCCAAAATACCTATTATCATATCTAGATAGCGAGACAATCCAGGATATTTCTCCATTTCTGGCTAGAAGCCAGTCATTTTTAGTTTATGGCACTGCCCTTTGGTCTCACCACTGCCCCCCCCCCCAAGTGTTTCCAAAATGCATGAAAGTGATAGCAGCTTATTTCAGGCTGCAGGGATTGTGGGTGTTCCCATATTTAGACAACTGCCTCCTTACCACACCAACCAGGTATTTATCAGTCCAGCTGAGGACTTCTTACTTAACCTTGCCCCACATTTGTGGATTACAGTCAACCATGCAAAGAATCAACTAACACTGATGCAACTGATACAGTTCTTTGTATGCCACTTGGAAACGAATCATCAGATAGCCAAACTCCCACATTCCAGAGTATTGTCCCTGTATCATGTAGCTTCTCAGGTCCTTCAACATCATTCTCCTCCTGCAAGATTTATTCTCAGGTTGATGGCCTTAATGGCCTCTTCTAACACTGGTCCCTCTAGTAAGATATTACATATGAGTTCTACAATGGACCCTGTTGATTCAATGGTTCCTGATGTCTCAACTACTTTATACACAGATTCATCTCACACCGATCTGCAGGAATCACTTTGGTGGGTGTCTGCCCTCCCCAGTGTTTTTAGTGGGTTGAACATTCACTCCACCACCTCCAATAGAAAAGGTAACCATGCATGCCTCCCTTCTGGTGTGGAGGGGAATTTCAAAGTGAAGGAGGTTCAAGTTTCTTGGTAACCTATGAGGCCAGTCTTCACATTAGTGTCTTAGGGATGAAGTACTCCTCCTAGCATTGTAAGGCTTTCAGGACCCCCCCCCCTTTGTGTGTGATTTCCATCTAAATAGACAACACGAAAGTTGTCGGGAATATAAACAAATTGGGAGAAACCCAATCATATCCACTTTGCAGGAAGACAGAACAGTGCAGTAGTGGATATGTCATCCCATTGCTTTCTCATTGCAATGCACATTCCTGGGATTTCCAGTGTTCTAGTGGACAAATTGACCAAATCCATTCTTCCTCACAAATGGTCCTTCAATCAGACAGTGGAGATACAAATCTTTAGTCACTGGGACCAGCCTTACTGTTATACTTTCTTCGTACCTAAACAAGTGCAGCTGTTACTCTGCCATGATCCCACCACAGGGTCAGCCACCGAAGGATGTTCTAGCCCACAATTGGCCCCCAGATCTCTTTTATGCCTTTCCTCCCATTCTCCTTATAACAAAATTTCTTCAAAAAGCTAGAAGATGCAAGGCCAGAGTTATCCTCATTGTTCCCTTTCAGCTCTGGCAAGTTTGATTTCCCTTCCTCTAGTCTCATCTAATTCATCCACCCTGGGTGATGGACAATCATCCAAATCTTCTGAACCATCACATCCAGGCAACCTCACCAAGACCTAAAAACCTTGAAATTAACCACATGGTTCCTCCAATTCTTACAGTGGCAAGAAATGCCAGGCTTTCTAATCAGGTAGTCCACATTTTAATTTTCACACAAAAGACAAATACCTCAGCAAGTGGAGAAGGTTTACCATATGAGCCTCTTCCAAGGAAATAGATCCCTTTTCAGCCCCTCTTCCATCCATCCTGGACTTCTTGTCAGACCTTTTCCAATAAGGATACAGCTTCTCAACCAAGGTACAGCTATCATCCATTTCCAGTTTTCACATTGGGCAAAATCAAACTCCTATTGCTTCCTTAAATATTTCAAAAGCTTTTCTGAAGGGAACCTTCCTTTTAAGACAATACTGTCAAGCTCTAAGCATTAATGCAAAGCCCTTTTGTTCCTGCAGCTATAGTAGATTTAAAATATCATTTTTGGAAAACTCTGTTTTGGGCGGCTGTTACTTCTGCAAGGAGGATTTTGGAATTGCAAACATTATCATGTAAACCTCCATATATGGTCTTCCATATGGACAGGGTGTCTTTGAGAAAGAATCCTAACTTTCTTTCAAAGATGGCACCTGACATGAACCTCAGTCAGATTATCAGTCTGCCAGTATTCTTCGCAAAATTTTCTAACAAATGGTACTATACTCTGCACTTGTCAGATGATTATTGACAACTCAGGTTCTATTTAAACATGACTATTGATATCAGAAAATCTGATCAGCTTTTTATTGCATTCTCTAAAGCAAAAACTGGTAAAGGTATATCAAAAGTCACTATACCCAGGTAACTTTCTGACTATATAATGGTTATGTACAAAAAGTTGGGACTACCTTTACCTAACAAACCAAAGGCTCATTCTACCAGGGCAATAGCTACTTCTACTGCTTTTATGGGCAGAGTTCCTACTGGCGAGATTTGTGCTGCAGCTACTTGGTCTAGTGTTTACATGCTTGTTTCTCACCACAAGCTGAATGTACAGTCCAGATCCCATACATCCTTTGGTTCCATCATTCTCAGGAACATCCAGATGTCTTGGTAGTTTGGGAATTTGTCCCAAAGGTTGAATCAGACAAAAACAGACAACTTTGGATACCAACGTTACGCACTTACCATACAGTGTTGTCTTGATTTCATCCAGTTCAACATCTCATTCTCACTCTATTCCCCCAGCCTAAATTGTCCCCTCTCACTCCTCTTGAATGGTTGGACCTGGCCAGGGGCCTTGTGCTTGGACAGCTTGGGGATTGCTGTTCCTCATATCAACGCTATTCTTCTTGGTCAATCTTTTAGGCAAGCCTATATATATTGATTGCCTGATAATCTTCTGTTTATAATCAGGCAGACTCAATCTGAGGGATTTTGGGGGAACAGAGGGAATTATGGGTAGGGGAGGAGTCACAGCCCTAGATCCAAAATATCCGGCAGGCACCAAGGTTGGATCTGGTCAGATCCGATAACCCAAAGTTTGAAGTGGACAAAAACAAGACAACACAGCTCTAGCATTATGGTAAATGCATAACTTTCATATATCACTGTCATGCACCATAAATAACACCATTTCTGTGGACTATAAAAAGGCAAGGGACAGAAAGACGTTCAAAAGAAAAAAAGAAAAAGAAAAATACAGCAAAAATTAATAGTAATCTGATTCATCTTAATGCCACAAAACAAAAGGATAATGACAGTTGTTCATACTCAAGGCATGAAATTATGCAGAAAGAATTTACTACATGAGATGAATTACTTCATGAGAAAACACAGTGTGCATGATATCAAAGGCATTACCTTTCTATGTTGCAGCACCTAATTATATATTCATGAGTAAGAAACACTTATATAGCCAGTTACACAAAACATAAAATAGAATTATTTAAACACACACACACACACACGCACACACACACACACACACATATATATATATATATATATATATATATATATATATATATATATATACAAAAAATAGTTCATTCACAGGAGCAAACCACGGCAGCACATAAAAGCGGCAGTCGATGTGAAATGAAAATAAAATATCCTAAGTTGCAGAAAGAGACACTAATTGCGTATGAAAACCAATCCTTTATTAACAAAAATCGGTAAGCGCTTTCACCTCCTGGGATTCATCAGACCGTAAAGCTTTATAAAAATGCAAACATTTATATACCTCCTCAAAGCACTAATAATGACCTCATATCCTGTCATAAATTAGTTAATCAAAGTCTGTTTATAATCATGATTACAAATAATTACACATTAAACTCTGTGATATAAAAAAATTGTTGACATAAAACATTTTTTAACATAAAGAATTTTTTTAAAAATAAAAATAAAAATAAATCACAACCCTGTAATAAAATATTTGAAGATACTTCTAAAAACATTGCTTGCGCCCACCATACACTAATAATAACATATACTCTAATATTTGCACCTACTTATTCACTTTCAGTTTCCTATTTATTGCTCAAGATGGGTTTTAGTGGTATTTTCTCATTTAGTCCTGGGAACTTGTCAGCTCTGCATCTAATAATCCATCTCGTCTCACAACTTTCTGTATAAGTTCTAATGTCACCACCTCTGATTCCCGGGGTGACTAACTGCAGGACGGAAAACCTAAATTCATGTGTACTATCAGTGTAAGTCACATGCCTGGCCAAAGCATTATGTTCTGTCCCTATACGTATATGGTAATGTGCTCTCTAATTCTTTCCTTCAGTTTTCTATTGGTCTTACCTATATAGAATCAGAGGTGGTGACATTAGAACTTAACTTAACTGAAAGTGAATAAGTAGGTGCAAATATTAGAGTATATGTTATTATTAGTGTATGGTGGGTGCAAGCAATGTTTTTAAAATTATCTTCAAATATTTTATTACAGGGTTGTGATTTATTTTTATTTTTATTTTAAAAAAAAATTTTTATGTTAAAAAATTTCTTATGTCAACATTTTTTTATATCACAGAGTTTAATGTGTAATTATTTGTAATCATGATTATAAACAGACTTTGATTAACTAATTTATGACAGGATATGAGGTCATTATTAGTGCTTTGAAGAGGTATATAAATGTTTGCATTTTTATAAAGCTTTATGGTCTGATGAAGCCCTGGAGGTGAAACCGCTTACCGATTTTTGTTAATAAAGGATTGGTTTTCATATGCAATTAGTGTCTCTTTCTGCAACTTAGAATATTTTATTTTCGTTTCACATCGACTGCCGCTTTTATGTGCTGCTGTGGTTTGCTCCCGTGAATGAACTATTTTTTGAATATTTTGTTTTTTACTCTTCTTTTCACGGAAGCATTTACTTTGTGGAAGTACAATTTATATTTTTTATTTTATATATATACACACACACATACATACACTTATGTATATCTATATTTATATATATATATATATATATATATATATATATATAGATATATATATATATATATATATATATATATATCTATTTATATATATATATATATATATATATATATATATATATATATATATATATATATAGATATATGGGTATGTTGGCTAAGATTTTTGGCTAGGCTTATATAGGCCCTAGGGCCAATAGCCTTGTACCTACGTATGAACCTATGAACCTAAGATAGATACTGAGAAATGTCAACATTCAAGGCATGAATGCAACAAAAAAAAACATTATATTCTACAATACATGACTTCCGATCATGCAACTAAAAAATGTTTTTTTTTTTGCTACTTAAATATTTCAACTCCAAGATTGCATATTACCAGGAAAGAGACATATATTCCTACGCCAGTATTATAGTGATGTTGCACAAATGTCAATCAGCTTTCCTGTTGAACAAATTGAGTCAACTGGAAAGCTGTTGTCGGGAAAGCTGTTGACCAAAAAGTTGTTGACTAAACCACAATTCAACCAATTCAGTGCCTTCCATATGCATATTTTTATATATTGTAGTGAAGTGCGTTGGTTCTCACTGAGTGGTAAGTCAAAATGAACTTGGACTGACATAAAATAATGTAAATAATAGTTCTGTAAATACTGTGTATAAAATGATTGTGGTAAAGTTTTTAAAATGTCTACTTTTAAAAACAGCTATTCCTTTAAGAAAGGCAGGAATTTTGCTGTATTAGTAAGAGCAGCGTCTTCTGTGTGGTGACATGCGTGAATGGGCATTCCTTCGTTGAAGGCTGTGGGTCAGGCCCAGCAAGTCGGCATGTAAAAATCTACTGCCAATCATTAGCGGACCGGAGTTCCGCTGTGGTGACCCCTAACCGGGAAAAGCTGAAAGACACAACAACAACAACAAGTAAGAGCAGGTTCTCACAGGTTTATTGATTAATGAACCCAGTCACTGGTGTGTAAAAAAGAGACTGCTGTAGTCTGTTTGTTCTGTGATTGCTTCTTATATTTCCCCAAGAGCAGGAGTGAAGCACTACAGAGTAAAGGGAGACTTGGAGGAAGACACCAGAAGAAACCTGGAGATCATTCCTGCCCAAGGCAAGCCAGAAGAAAGACACACATTGAGAAACTCAGAGGAACTTGCTAAGAGAGACTGTGTCTCTGAGTAAGGGACTATATTTAAAGGCACTTTTTTTTTTTCTCATTCTGTGTGATAGTTTGGGAAGAGCCTACATTTTTTTCTTTAGACTGCTGCTTTCTTTCATTTTATATTCCACATTGGTGGATGCAGAAGCATATTTAAGTACATATTTTTTTTTGTCGAGTCCTGAATGTATACCTCTTTGTGTCTACAAAAATGCCATTTTTTGAGCACATTGTTCTCCAACTTGATAGACAACATTCATGCGGTGTGTACTGTCAGATGAATTGTGTCATACCTTCAAATGTCCAGATGTTCACAGAATGTTCAGGTTTTTGCCACATATTTTTGGTCTCTTCATCATAAAATTTATGGTTTTCTGTCAAATCACTGTGGGTTGAAGTCACTAAATAATTACATCATTAGAGTTTCAGAATTAATATCCTTCAGAAAAATCTATGCTAACACAAATCCTGTTGTTTTAACAATGTTCTAAGTCTATAACTGAAATATTCAAAATATGTCCCTATTCTTGGGCATTTGCCCCCCCCCCCCCATTATATTAGACTTTGTCCAGATGTATTGTGCTAAAGGATGTTGAGATATTACTGCTAATATATACCACCTAAAAGGAAAGCATACTTGTGGTGTGTGTGTGTGTGTGTGTGTGTGTGTGTGTGTGTGTGTGTGTGTGTGTGTGTGTGTGTGTGTGTGTGTGAACTGGAAGCTTTTTTTTTGTGGAGTACACTTCTGTTTGTCCTTTTGCTAATATGAAAACCATAGAGCATCTGGTAAAGATCATTGCAGCTGCCAAATCCAAAGCAATTCCACCAATGAAGTAACTAACCATATGACCATCAGAAGACGTAGTGATTGAACTACAATATTCTCAGACAATCTACATGTGTTGGAATTGCTTTAATATTTCCCAGCACCTACCACATTTCCCTTACAACAAGCCAACACCAAAATTCAGTTCAGCAGGGCTTCTTATTGCTTTCCTCAAAATAAACAATTTTAAACAGATATGTATTACTGTCCTTTACATCCCTCCTAGTGACAATACAGCTATACTGCAAGATACCCTAGACTGGGTAACCATAAAATTTCCACAAGACAAAATACTATTAGATGATATCAATGTCAGTTAATTGGACATTAACTCCCCTACATCTAACATGAACTTATATGGTTTCACACAGTTAATTAATAGCCTCGCACATTATAGCAAGATATCAAATTCCCTATTAGATTGGATCCTAGCAAATGCTACACCACAGGTACAATTTCAGACTCTCTCAATGATTATCTCCCAATCTATACAACCAGACACCTCACACATCCAGTTAAACAGCATAATTATAAAACAACATGCAACCTTTTCAAATTTAACCCAGAAATGTTCATTACTACACTATCATCTATTAAATGGCACTTCCTAAAAAATCCTCGCCTTAGACAATGCTGTAAATGAATTCACTACAACTTTTCCAAATATCCTAAATAGCCTTGCACCTCCTAGAAGGAAGTAACTGAAAACAAATAATACAATTTGGCTATCCAAAAAGAGTAGAATGCTAATTTATTTATTTTATTTATTTATTTATTCAGTTTGGTGACTGCAATCAAAGTGAACATACATAGTATAAAATACATATACAAAAACAATATGGTTCAATCTGCAATCTAGTAACAATCAATGGAATTTGAGAGCAAAGGTGGAAGAGTGCAGTTGCATTCCTGTTACAGAGAGAAAGTAGAAATGGGTTGAGATTTGGAAGCTATTGAGGTTATTACAGGTCCCTTTTTTATAGGATATAGGATATGAGAAGCTGGCCAGCTGGGTGCTTGGGTTTATAAATGGTAAGTAGGTTTTGTGGGTAATGTGTGGGACAGAGAAAAAGTGTGGAAAGAATGGCAAAAATATAAAACAGCTCAATATCTTGAAAACTTCAGAATTATTAAATCATACTAAAAAGCAAATAAATGAAGACAAAAACTATACTATAACAACTCACAGAGCAATACTAAACACAACCTAAAAAATTTTGGACATCCAGTACATTAAAGAAATCTTACATCCCGACCAAAAATTCAACCCAAACTCCTCTTCCAATAACTGTCCACTCAAAACTGCAATACAGTTCAACTCTTATTTTATAGCTAGTATAGCATCTCTAACCAAGAATTCATCAACACCTAATCCCAACCCTGCCCAACAGCCACAATTACCACATCCAGTTTCACCTTCAAACCTGTGCCCACATCCTATATAAAACTACTCTTAAACAAACTTAAACAGTGCTCTTCTTCAGCTGATGACCTTCCAAGTGAGTACCTAAAAATTGAAGCCGATAGCATTGCTTATCTTGTCTTAATCCTTATAAATAGTCAGTCCAGGAATCCCACATTCCCTCTCTTTGGAAAAAGTCATACATTATCCTTCTGCACAAAGGAAGAAATTCAACAGAAATGTATAACTTTAGACCTATAGCAATCTTATCTCAACTCTCCAGAACACTTGAACAATGTATTCAAATACAATTGCTAGACTTTCTCCTGCAGGAAGAACTCCTGTTCCCTACACAACATGGCTTCCATCCTTCTCATAGTACTAGTACCGCCCTTTTAACCTATATAGATACTGTCCATAAAGCTAGAGATAATGACAGACTAATTTATTCATTATTTCTACACTTGTCTTAGCCTTTGACACAGAATGTCACAGCAAACTTCTACTTCAAATGTCCTCACTGGGTCACTCTCTCTCTCAGCCCACCCTTCTGTGGTTCAAAGGCTACTGGTTCAATAGGTATCAATCAGTAAAATGCCACCCCATGCTCTCTGTACCTCCCAGTCACCATTGGTGTACCACAAGGCTCTATCCTTGGTCTCCACCTCTTTAACATTTTTACCAACACTCTCTATATATCCACACAACAGGCCACCCTAATACAATAAGGAGATGATGTCACTCTCATTTTTACATCTGACAACATGGTACACCTCCAAAAAATTACCCAGGAAGCTTTAACTGTCACTAAAATATGGCTTCATAACTCACAACTCATACTAAACTCAAAAAAGGCCAAACTATTACTTTCTCCCCCAAATCCCTGTCTCATGAAAAAACTAAATTTAAAATCCTCTCTCATGATAATGCAACCAGTAAAGTCATTAAAGTCAGTAGTCAGTAAAGTCTCATAGGAAATTATTAGGGAGAGTTAGTGGATGATTATCTTACATTCAACCTGCATATATAAAATTACATAAGAAAAATTAGGGATGCTTTACAGAGCTAAAAACTTTCTCATCAATGCAACCTTACTTATCTCCTCCCCACTTTTCTATATGGCACTCCCATCCTTACTAACCTCCAGGATGCACAAAAATTAAAAGCTGAACATTGCTACTGTGATGATATGAGAAAGTGCCAGTATAGCCAGCTAGAGTTTTGTAAAGAATGATATGTCCTTTGAATATCAAACTGATTTATGCAAGATGCTTGTATTACAAATGTATTAGAATTGTATGTCTTGTATATCAAACTGATTTGTACAGATGCTTGTGAATAAAATGTATTTGTGGGGTTTGCTTATGTTAAAATGTACCATTAGTGCACCCTACTGAAATGAAAAAAAAATATATATGTATTATTGTAACTGAATTAAATGTATATGTTTTAATAGAGGATGCTGGCACAGCAGAGGTTAACCAGCTAACTTATTTTAAGAAAAAATAAGCAAAATGTAAATGAGCTGTTAAACCATTAAAATGGCAACCCACAGGGCTGAATAGGACTGGAGATGCTAGGTCTGGCAAAAAGCCTTTGTTCATTAACTCAGTTAAAATAATGGAAGCCCCAGGCATTGCCATAAACATTTAGATGTGCATTGTAACCATCTACACTAAATTCAAAGGGTAATATTGTGAGAACTTAGAGTCAGGTGACCAGATGAGGTAATTCTGCCAGCACTCTCGGAAATTATATTTTAGATATTACAAAGAGAAATCTCAGAGTATTGCATATTCTGTTTTGGAGAACCTGACTAGAAAAACCCTCACCCACAGTATCTTGCCTTGAGGTAGTAAGTAACTTTACTAGGAAACAGTAATTCTTTTAGATTAGTCAGCAATATAGTGAAGCTTAGTTTAGATATTGTTTCCTTTATTTGTTTGAGTCTGCCCATCAATGTTCTTTTCAATATTTCCTATGATCTGAACTCTGTTGTTTATTGTGAATATATATTCAGTATTTTCATGCTCTTTTATTATTTATTATTAAATATACTTAAAATGTTTATTGTAGCTGGTCCTTGTAGAAAGTACTTAACCTTTGAGAGTGCTTATATTTATTTGGTGGCAGTCTGTGGGGCACTCCAGAAGGCCTAGCCGTCTTGGTCAACTGCTATCATTTGTATTAGTATTAATATTACACAGTATAACTGGACACCCCTTCTTAAGGGCTTTAGAGTAGCTGATTGTGGAGTGTCAGGTGGTGGTGATATCTACCTTATAGTCTGGGCAGAAGGGGGCATAGCTAATAAACCTGTGCCAGACTTTCCCAGGTGTGTGTGTGTGTGTGTGGGGGGGGGGGGGGTAGGGACACGAAGCACTGGATTCACAGAGAAGGGGCTGGGAGGACTTGGCTTGGACACTTGGCTGAGGACCTAACCCTACAGCTGTGCCAGTGAGGAGCCTTATTGGTGACCTGGAAGGAGACAGCTATAGAGAAATCCAGACCCTGGGCTGAGTGTGTTCCCTGTATGCTCTTAAAGGTAATTGTGCTTGATGCAGAGAGGCCTCCATCTGGAAATACTGAGTGTCTCTATTGTCATTCTAAGTGTACATCCCTCTCTAGGGTCAGTGGTGAGGATTCAGGCTTCTTGATTACTAGCCCAGTGTGGGGACATCAGATATTGGTAGCAGTGGTAGGCATCACAGCTATAGCTATGTTGCTAAATTTACAGCACATGTCCCTTTCAGAACCCACCACTGTATAGCAATGGAAGCTTAAATTGGTTAGAACCACTTCATCAACTTACATATACACAGCTTCTTACCACCTGTCATATTATGCAGCATCTGTCTGCCTGTCCAGCACTAAAAAAATGTCTGCACAGCTATGTTCCCAGTCGGTCATTGTGATCCAGTGACCAAAGACTCCTGTCTGTCTAAAATCTTAGCAAGCAAATCTGGTGGGCATTGCCTGTACTTATACAAAGTTGCTAAAGCTTGGAACTCATTACCTGTATCCATCAGATCTACACCCTCCCTCCCAAATTTGAGAACCACTCTGAAAGGCTTCCTAGCTAAAATCTAACTCGGTTCTTGTTCAAAACCAGGATAAACTATATCCCTAGAGGTGAACAAGTACGTTTCCATTCCTTATACTTCCTTAATCACTCTTCTTCACTTATTTATTTACTGCTATCAAAATTCTCTTCCCTGACTTCCTCTCAAAATATACCATAAGCCCGTTTTTCCCTCACCTCATATTGCAGTTCCTGTTTGTATTAGACTAACTTACCTCTAATTTCTCTACAAATTATCTAAAATTTCTCTGAATATTAAAAAAATGCTTGTCATATAACTTAACCACTGCTTTTATATTATGTCTAATTTGTTATAATTTTTTAAAACAGTCAAAGAAACCCTGACGGGCAAAGCTGGAAGGCCTCAAAAAATGTAGCACAAAATGTAAAATAAATAGGAATTCCAAATATACTGCAGACTGTATAAAATGTTGTTTAATAAAAGACAAAACAAAACGTATACGTGAGTGCTTTCGCAACTAGTACTTCATCATCAGACAAATTCAAGCATTGTAGAAACCATTTTAAAGGATGACAACACACAAAAGGAGTCAATTGAGGCCATGTATTCATTACTTATGTAAATCCCTAGATTTCAGCAAGGGTTTTAATAAAAGATAAAACAAAATTTATACACGAGCGCTTTCGCAACTAGTGCTTCATCAGACAAATTCAAGCATTGTAGAAACCATTTTAAAGGATGACAACACACACAAGGAGCCTATTGAGGCCATGTATTCATTACTTATGTAAATCCCTAGATTTCAACAGGGGTTTAAAGAGATCTTGTCATTAAGTCAAGGCTTCGCCTTGCTCTTCCTTAAACCCTTGACTTGTTAACCATCCCATCAACCTCTTCACCGCCATAACCCCTGGCCAAAAAATCATCTGAAAGAGTATCCAAATCACTAAGGAACCCTTCTTCAGTATTGTTCAGATGAGAAATCCTCATGCCTTGACCCCTCAAGATGTTATTATAAACATGGGGCGGATGCATACTGCCCCTCTGAAGCACAGTATTCTTTCTACAGGGCTTCCTATAGAGTCTAGTATTGAAACCTCCAAGGTCATTCCTGTAGACTATGATGTCTAGGAATGTGATCTCATTAGAAGAGACACTGGACGTAAAATGCAAAAAAGGAGTGGTGGTATTCAAATAGCCGATTAAGTCGTTTAACTGTTCCTCATCGCCTCCCCAAACCAATATCACATCGTCCGCAAACCTCCTATAAAAAAATAATGATTTATTGTACTCACTATTAAAAATATAATGTTCTTCCCAACTGGCTAAAACCATACTGGCATAGCTATTGGCACATGAGGTGCCCATAGCTACACCTTTCTTTTGCAAATAGTACTGCTCCTGAAACAGAAAGATGTTATTTTCTAAAATTACTTCCAAGAAAAGACAGATGAGATTGATCTGTTTCACATCAATATTGCAGTGTATTGTCAAATATCTCTTTACCATATCTATTCCATCCATATTAGGGATGCAAGTGAACAGAGACTCAGCATCTAGTGTAGCCAGCAGACAGTTCTTCAAACTATCCTCCTTCCTTTGAACAAAGGCAAAAAGATATTCTAAAAACTGTTTCATGTCATTCAAAACAGTACTTGCTGTAGTCAGGACAGAATGTAACTGTTTGTCCACATAAATAGAGAAGGGTTCCATCAACCACTACCTGCCCGACAAAATAGGTCTAAATGGGGGCAAAAACATATTCTTGTGGACCTTGGGAACGCCTTGAAAAACAGGGATGACCGGATGGTCAATAGTTAAATACTGTGAAAGTTGTTCTGTAATCAAGAAGTTCTCTAGACATTCACAAATAGTGAAGAAAATATTACACTGTACATCCCAAACATAATCCAGATCTACTTTCTCATTTACTGTTCTGTCATCTAACATAGAGGTGATTGTACTAACATAATAATCACGGTCTAAAACATTGACAGCACCCGCACTGAAAATGGCTTCTATTCAGTCAGACTTTCCTGCTAATCAAATGTCAATAAATACATAAATGGGCATCTAAGAGGAATAATTAAGTCCAACAAGGCGAATTATGAGGTCAAGATATCCTCACAGGCTAAAGACAACCACAAGGTCTTCTACAGCTATGTCTGAAAACTCAAAGGAAGCACACACCAGTGTGCTGAAATGGTGGTCACTAGTACCACCTACACTGAGTGACCCAGTGAATTTGCTGACTGACAAATTCAGCTCAGACTTCACCCCCACTCTTCCCCAGCCTCCTCTCTTGAAGCTATTTGGCTTGGTGTGGGTTGAGCCACTGTCATGCAGGTGCGATGGTCCTAGGTTTGAAATAGGGTGGAGGTGTACATTTAAAGGGGTTGTGGGGTTGGCATAATGGTTAAGGTGTTTAACTTACAATCTATTATCATAACCTCTCAAATTATCTACAGTTTGATCACACTGATTCTCATTAGAGTTGATATATAATTATCAACCATGGGATGGTTAAGGCTAATCCATCACCAAATGGGATAGGTTGATTTGAGCACCAAAAAGGAAAATGGCAAGCATTAAAATGGCCCAGAAGGGCAGTTAGGCCAGTACTTACCTAAGAACCTATATAAGTAAGGCATTGTTAGTACATGATGCTAATTAAAACTGTTATGCTCTGTTTTTCTTAGGAGAAGAGTTAGATCATGAGGCCCCATTACCTGTACTGGTGTGAGTAGAGGCAATGCCTTTTACCTCATAGCAGACTGACCCTGAGGAAACTCAAAATATGGCTGACTTCTAAGTAAGTTGTATAAAAAAGCACAATGACATGATGACACTTTGAGCAAAGTAAAGAAAATTACAGCTAGAACTGAAGGTACTTCAAGCTAATTTTCATTCCAGTCGATTACTTGGGAAGAATCTGCATTTTTTTTCTGTTTATATGCAATAAAACAAAATTAATCTATAGGGTACTGATCCCCATGTGGGTGTTTGTGTTTGTGTATGTGTGTGATAAATATATATATCTATATATATATATATATATATATATATATATATATATATATATAAAATGATCTAAGGTCGATTGGAGTTACATCAACATGCTTTATATCAAATCGCACAAGGTCAATAGGCTTTTGCACATGTACTAAGGTTACTTCTCAGACCAAAAGCATTTTTCTGGTGGGGGCAGGTCTCCCATACCCCCTGCCAATTATATATCCTAACTCTGAAACTGCTTGATCATCAAGAAAAGGGTCATATTCTCCTGCCCTTCCCGGCGTCATCCTTTCTCACACAAATGAACAGACAGAAATTCTGTGATTCATCTAATCATTTCACATGTTAAAGCTGGTACCATGTAGTACCTTGTTGCTCCTTCACCTTATCCTCCAGTTCTAATCTGGCATCCTGAAACTGTGGATTAAATCATAATTCTCTGTTTTTTTTCCTTGGAATTTGTTTCACTTATCCTGTATCCCCTCATTTAGAAGGACTTCATGTCCAGTTTGAATTTTTACCCCTTCTGTTTGTCAGCTTTAACCTCTCCTTCCAGCCCTGTTTTTTTCCTTCATCCATGTTCCCCCACTTTCACTCCTAAGGTCTTGTGTACCCCAGAGCTGTAGCTAACTCATCTGGCAACCTGGGAAGTTCCATGGTCTGACATCCCCTCAGCCCAAGGTTGAGGGCCAAAAAAAAGAAAAGTGCAGCTAAAGTGCATAAAAGAAAAAAGGTCTTCCTGAGTATGAAGACCAAACAAGCTCCTTGCAACAGAGCTAAAACTTAGACCTTGAATGGGGTGGGTGCAGTATTGACGTTCATTAAGAAGCTGCAGTATGGATTTGTCGGACAGTAGAACTGTGGAAGCAGTAAGGTTTGTTGTGTAATAACAGTTTCAAGATGATCTTGCATGACATATTGATTTTGTTGAGAAAAAGTTTGATTCAGATTGAATGAGTGGAAGAAGGAAGTTTTACAGTTGGAGTACACTGCGTCACCATTCAGAAGCATAGCTAGAGCAGAATGAAAGGGTGGCTGCCTGAAGCACAAGGTGTCAGGGGTGGGGCAAAATTAGCAGAATAATGTCAAACAGTAGTACAATACCGGAATTCAAAATGTAATACTTTAATAGATTATACATGTATTATATTAACTGATTTTAGACCAATGTAACAATGTATTGTGATTCTTTTCTATGTTTTTTATGCTTTATTAACTTTGTCAGTGTTTTTTTGCTTGGAGCTTTTCTCCCCGGACCTCTACTGAAAATGGACATATATCCAGCTAGACTAGCCCGGTTAACAAATGTAAAAATAAAAATAAAATGAATAAAATAATTCCGATACTGCATAATGGTTAAGGTCTTCACCAACAGACGCAAGGTACTGAGTTTGATTCTGATCTTTGGATATTGGCTAGGTTTAAAATGGTCCTTCAAGGCAGTTAACTATGAACCTATATCTGGTCTGGACTGAAACACTTCAGAGCTCTGTGCTAGGTAGAAGTAATGCCAGCATTCATAAATTAATTTTCATACTGCGTTCTTCATTAGGGCTGTATTATCAATACCCACTTGTTACATTTGTAACAAGACTTTTTTTTGGTCCTTATCTTCGAAATGAGGGTGCTGTAGATCAGGGAGCTGTAAAGAGTATCAGAAAAAAAATAGCTACAGGTCTGTCACATCGATAATTATTTGATTTATCAGTGTAATTTGATTTTGGGTGAGGGATCTCAGAGGTCATGTTTGCATCCTTCTGGAATTTGAACATGGTGAAAGGGAATGAACAAATGGCTATACCTATATATTTCAGACTGTTGCTGTCACACGTATACACTGAAAGCATCCTCATTCCAACTTCAAAAACACAGGCACCTTCTGTGTACCACTCTGATGTCAGATTGGAACAAAAGTGAGACAATAAATATAAAGCAGTCAACACAGTACATCTTATTGTCATTTTATATATACATATATATATATATATATATATATATATATATATATATATATATATACACACACACACACACACACACACACACACACACACACACACACACACACACACACACACACGCACACGCACATGCACATATATACACAGAGCATGCCTCCTTATCCTTAGCCCTCAGAAATAGCCACCTATATACGTGTGATGTTTGACTGTGAGAAAAAGTGAAAAAATAATGATCCCAGCAATGTCCAATTTTTTGCTTTTAGACAGTACAATGCCCCTAAACAAACTATAGTGACCTTCTTTGCAGACCTCTGAGGACTGATAATAAGGAAAGTGAAAGAAATAATAACCATATTATTCCAAACCTTACACAAGCTATAGAGACCCCCTATTGCACTCCTATGAGATTTCATTTTGAAGAAAATTAATAAAATAATGACCTCACTGCCTCTGTTCACCACAAAAGATCTAGTGACCAGTGCACTCATCTTAAGTTTGATTGTGAGGAAAGTTAAAGAAATAACGGCCACACTGTCCACAGTAGAAAATGCTATAGGTAGTATGTGTCTATCTTGAATGGTTACTTTGAAATCTGAGCTATACACTGTTTATATAAAACATTTCAAAAATCAATATTTACTGTGTTTATTGTGAGTTATAAAATCAATTTTAAGACCCAGAATTTAATGAATGCAACCACTCATTACTTTGTGCTTAATAATTTGACATTTTCAGTTTTTTAGCAACATTTTTTGTCCTGGAGCATACCTCTCAACTGTTGAGATTTTCGCAGAATGTCCATATTTTTTATTCATATTTTTGGTCTGTTTCTCACATAATTGTGATTTTCTGGAAAATCAATAGCAAATCATTGAGAAATGAAGTCAGAAAATACTGACAGACATCTGAATTTCACACTTCATATCATAGGTTCATAGGTGTGTACTAGGCTAATGGCCCTGGAGCCTTTACAAGCCTAGCCCAAAACAAATTGCCCAGGCGCCACACCTCCCAATGTTAGTTCACAGTGCCTATATCCAGTAGTGTAACTGGAATGATTCCTGGAGTGAGCTTTCTGTTACCCATCCTCTCATCAAGATTTCTCTGGAAGAGGGCCAGTGAGGTGCTCTACTTGACATGAATGGGAAGTTTATTCCAGAGTATGGGCAGTCTTTGGGAGATGAACCTGTCCCTCCAGCATGTTCTGTTAATTGTGGTAATGAGGATGTGATCTCTGAAGCGTGTGGTGCGGGGGGATTGGGATTTCTTTAGGTGTAGCATTTCTAACAGAGCTGGGTCAGACATGGCTTTGTAAGTCTAGCAGAGATCACCTCTAAGTAGACGATAAGAGACTGAGAGCAGCTGAAGTTTCTTGAGTCTGTCCATGTAGGACGTGTTTAAGGCCTAGGATCCTTTTTGTGAGGTACTTTGTGTCTGGTCAGGTACATGCCAAATGGGGAGTTATATATATTCAATGATTGGTCTAATGAGGGATGTGTAGAGAGGATAATGACCTCTTTCTTCCAGGATGTGAAACCTTTGGTTATAAGATGTGTCACGTAGAAAGACTTTCTGACCAAAGTGGCAATGTGGTGGTCGAAGGTGAGGTGACTGTCAACCTGGGTGCCCAGATCTCTTATGGCCCCTTCAGTGTTCAGTGGGCTCCCATCAACGTGGTAATTTGTGGGATAGTTTTTTCCAAAGGGGATGATAACGCATTTTTTGGCATTAAGCTTCAAGCCATGGTTTCAACACCAGTCATTGATCTCAGAGAGGCCCTTTTGTAGGATGTCTGCATCAGTTGGGGAGTTGATAATGACTCCTAGCTTGCAGTCATCAGTGAACTTGATCAGCCAGAGTCCTTCTGTGTTGGCCTGGACATCTGAGAAATAGATGTCAAGCAGGAGAGGGCCCAAGACTGAGCCCTGTGGGACTCCACTCGTGACTGATCAACAGTTTGACTTAGAATCCGCAACTTTCACTCTGTGGGTCCAGTCTGTGAGCCAATTTGCAACCCACCTAGTGATGTAAGGATTGATACCTAGTTTGGTGAGTTTATCAATGATACCTGAGTGGGGAATGGTATCAAAAGCCTTGGCCAGGTCGAGGCAGGCTGTATGCACTGCCTTACCCTAATCCACAGCCTTGGTGACTGCCTCGAAGAAGTCAACCAGGTTCAGCAGGCAGGCTCTCCAAGTTGACAAAGTCAAACTGTGTGGGGTCAAGAGTTTGGAGATTTCCTATATGTTTGTTAAGCAGGTCCATGATGATGCGCTCCACAGCTTTGCATACCAGACTTGTCAGACTAATGGGGTGATAGTTCCCAGGGTCTGTAGTTGCTCCCCCTTTATGGAGTGGGATGACTGTAGCAGTGTGCCATTTGTTAGGGACATAGCCTGAGGTAAGGCTGTGATTCAACAGGGCACACAGATGTGGTGCCAGTTCATTTTGTAGCTCATGTAGGATGCAGCCAGGGATATTATCAGGTCCCATGGATGCTGTATTCCTGGCTTTGGACAATGCAGCTTTTACCTGTGCCGCAGAAATGGTGGGTACCAGGCTTTCATCTGGTATTGTGATAGGGTCCTTGGGGGGGTGTAAAGTTGGCACTGAATCGGTCGGCCAGTATGTTGGCTATATCTGTTGGCTCAGTATAGGAGGTGCCATTGTGCAATAACTCAGAGCAAATCTGAGTATTGCCTTTGAGGTTTTTGATATAGTTATAGAAGGCTTTGTGGTTGTTTTTGGTGTCAGCTGCAATCCTGCCTTCATAGCTGGCTTTAGAGGATTTGATAAGGGATCTCAGCTTTTTGTTGAGACTGATAAGGGAGGTTTTCCAGTCTTGTGACCTCATTGTTTTCTGCAACAGTTTCTTCTTTCTGTTGTAGAGTTTGCTGATGGCTGGGGACCACCAGATTGGCTTCCTTTTTTTGGAGGAGAGCATCTTAGTTCTATTTGGTATGGCAAGGTCCATGCATTTGTGTACATGCTCGTACAGTGCATTGGTGTATGATTCGGCGGTCATGCAGCTATTTTCCATTGGCATGGGTGCTGAGAAGTTAGCCACCTCTGTTTTTAGGAGCCCAAAGTCAGCTTTAAAGAAGTTTTTCAGGGTGGTCACCTTAGCGGGGGGGTGTAGGTGAGATTGAGATTTCCATGGTGATCAGTTTGTGGGAAGATTTAATCATGGAGGAACTGACTATAGGTGTGGAGCAACAGTCTCTCATGTTGGTGATAACCAGGTTGAGGATGTTGCTTTCTCTAGTGGGTGTCAGAATGAGCTGGTCCAGGGCATTGGAACTGATAAATTCCAGAAAGCGTTGGGCCTGTACATTAGTACTTGAATAGTTTTCCCAGTTGATGGAAGGGTAGTTGAAGTCACCCAGTATGAGAGTATTGGGTTGGACTTTGATATAATTCAGGGTGCTTAAAAAGTTGGCTTGTGAGTCTAGGGACATGTTTGGGGTTCTGTATCAGGCTATGACTTGTATCACCATCTTACCCAGTGTTAGTTGTACCTGAAGTATCTCAGATGCATTCTGCTAGGATACCAGTCTAGAGATGTGCATATCCTTTAAGAATGTGGAGACACCACCGCCTTTGGAGTTTCTAGCCGCATTCTGGGGCCAAAAGGTATGGAATGAGTTGTAGTCTGGGAGCACAGGGGGTGCTTTCTGCCTCTTTAAACCAGGTCTCCATTACAGCACATATGTTGACATTCTCCATTTTGAGGTGAGCTTTGAGCGAGTGCATCTTGAGATTTAAACTTCTAGCATTGAGCAGCATGACCCTCAGATTGTATTTGTTTGTAGCTGTTACAGTGGAATTTTTGTCTTTGGAACACTGCCTAAAAAAGGCACTATAGGGGTGGCAAGATCCTTAGCCAGTACCCGGAATCCCAGGGGTGACAGATGCAGGCCATCTCTGGCAAAGCATCGAGGTCTGTTGATCATGTCATCCCAGGGAGACATATACTGGATACCTTTAGAATGGCACCAGAAACTTAGCCAATTGTTGAAGTCAATCATTTTCTGCTCGTACTGTGTTATCATTCTGGGTGATGGTAAAATACTGCTCAAGGCTAGGGTCATACCTGCCTGGGCCACATAATCCGAGAGTTCCATCACATCTCTTTTCATGTAGTCCAGAGAGGTATGTCTCAGGTCATTCACACCCACATGGACAATGACTGAGTCATATTTGTACTTGTTGTGGAGTGACCTGAGTGCATGTGTTATGTGTCGGATCCTAGCACCTGATAGACAACAGACTGTCACCTTCTCCTTGTTCAACCTAGTGAGTGGGACATCTGTGTGCCTCACAATTGAGTCTCCTATGATTAGTACATTGGGCAAAGTGTTTTGCCTTAAGTGTTTGGGTTGAGGAGCAGACTGTGGTGGTCAGCTATGTGTTCTGGGGTTGGTGTTGTGTTGTGGTGGTCAAGTGAGTTTCTGTCTCGGAGGTCTCTGTTGGTTGGGTAATTTTTTATTGACAGCCACCGTGAAGGTGGGTGGATGGTTTGTGTTTCTATGTGTGGGTTGTGATGTTGGTGTTATGGAGGGCTGTGCGTTCTATGTAGTGAGTTACAGTTGTTGACCTTCTTCTCTTGACCAGCTAGCCCGGTCTTGGTTGGAGCATGCACTGCTTCCATTTCCTTCAGAAAATTCATGCTAATACAACACCTGTTATTCTATTAATTTTCTAAGTTTGTTAGAGCAATATTTAAAAAGTGTCCCTATTTTTGGCCCTTTGTTGCCCCATTATTTGTGGCTTTATCCAGATTTCTTGCTCTAAGAGATTGAGAGGTATGTTCTGGAGATATGAACATTTGTTTAAACTGTGAGGCTATAACTTCTGTTTTTAAAAGGCTCAGAAGTTAGAGTACAAACTTAAACGAGTTCCTTTGGAGGGAATGAGTTAAGAACAGTTACCATGCCAATGACAATATAACTTTGGGTACAAAGTAAAATTCATAATATGTCCTTGTAACAAATGCAACTGGAGCTTTCATCCCCAGACATTTCCTCTGAAGATGGGATTCCTGTCCAGTTAGATATTCCCAATAAACAAATACAAACAAATAAATAAAATATTAAATGCCATTTGTCTAAGCCCTCTCCACTAATTTCACCTCTTTCTGTCTGAATGGTTCTTTGAACTACATAGTGTACTCCATCTAGGGGCCTAGCCAGAGCCATATGAAGGGTAAACAAACCTGCCTGTCTCATGAAGATAGTTCCCTAACTATGTAACCTAACACCTTATTGCCCTGAGTACTGCTATGTTACACTACTCTCAGTGGATCATGCTAACAATGCTTTCACCCACAGGTCCTTTTTTAAGGAAGTGTTCTTCAGGCTTACACGGTCTGATATCTATTCCACCCCATGATTAATTCTCCCAAGGTGTAGCACAGTGAAGTTGTCAATGTTGAATTTCATGGACCAAGTGACCAATTTCTATCCTTGACAGATCTCTCTTTCACCACCCCTCAACTGTGACTATAGCCTCAGAATTTATCTTGTCTGCAAAAAAATTCACAATGTCTTGCAATGACCTGTTAGTGCAGGTACAATGTATCCATGTGTGTAACCAGCAGTCCAGGACTGAGAATGGGCTCAGTACATTAAAAGGATTGGTCTGGAGGGTAGATCAAAATGAAGTGGATGGTAGTGAGCCATCCCATCTTGAGTGGAAGATGTGGGCTTTGCTATTGTCTGTATAAACCCTGCTGGAGAGTTTGAACCACACAGGCTTCTCTCTCTTGAAAAAGGATGGGGGGAGGGTGACAAACATCCCATGCATGATGTGCAGGTGTATGCAATATACATAGTGACATCACTGCATGTTGCTTCCTGTGGCCAGGGGTTCTGTCTGCCCAGTCACAGTATAATGGCATTGGCTCCTGTTTGCAGTTCCCCATCTGAGTCAAATCTTTTTTGCCTTAGGACTGTTTTGCCAAAAGAGTCTGTTCTCTGAGAAGTTGGGAGGCTTACCCAGTGTGAGATGTATCCAGGATGACCAAGTAAGGAGCAAATGATGTACACCTGGGAGAAATGGGAGGGACTGGGAACAAACCAGTTGTTAGTGGTGATGGGGGCAGTGGGTCCAGAAAGAGATTACTGGTCTAGCCAACTAAATATGTGAAATAAACTGGTGGAAGAGGACTGAGCCCAGCACCAATTCCTATGGCAATTCTTTCACGACCCATTTCCTTATTGACAAGTTTAAAATGATCAGTTAACAGATAGCTGCATAGTCCTGTTTTATACTTAGTGACAGAGGCAACAAAATGAAAAAGAAGTGTTGTCCTGCATAGATTAAAATGTTTAGCTTTGTTAGTGTGAAAGACATCATGACTTCTGATAACAGAATTTGGTATGTTGTGGCTTCATTTTTCAATTTCAAAGCATCTAGCTTGTGTGCATTAGTCTTGGGCTATATATCCTCCAAAATGTGAAGACTAGATTCGCCAAATGTTTCTTATCTCCTGTGAAATTCATATCTCCTATCTGTTTCTTATATGTTGGTTACAAACTGTGCCTCCTAAGCATGATTTCCCTTATTCTGCGCATCTTCTTACTGCAGTCTAAGACAGGATACTGTGATCCACAGCAAGGCAAGATTTGGATGCATATTCAGTTTTTAGAGCTATGTTTTGCTGTTCACACTCCTTTACCATCTTGTCCCTTCCCCTACTCTTCTGACCCTTTAATTTCCCCATCCTCTTTATCAATTTCCTTTTAGGGTTAAAGAAATGGAGACATGCCATCCACAGCAGCTCAGAATTTTGGCATACCCTGCCTCCTCATTTCATATTTGCCATTAGGCACTGTGCGGGTTTGTTATGTCAGAACCACATGAGACTAAACCATAATACTCTGGCGTTCTACCCCGACTACAGATCGATACTCTCCTTGGCAGGAGCAGTGTCTTTGCCAAATCTAGTGTATTGCAGGAACACAAACTTGACCAGCTGCCCACTGCTTCCTCTTCTTGTAACTCAACCTGCACCCTCCCATTAAGAATAGGTGAGCCAACCCATACTCCAAACCGCACATTCTATAACTGGCTTCTATAGAGCCTAAATACGAAAGTCACTAGAAATACAGTAAGGATTACAGCCATCTACAACACAAAACTGGGTACAGTGGAGTCTGCATGTCCTCCCCACGGTCGAGTGGCATTTGAAAGACATGCGGGAATGGGCGTGCCTTCTTTGAAGGTTGGGCGTCAGTCTGGCACTTCGGCACCATAAAAATCGACTGCCAATCATTAGTGGACTGGAGTTCCACTGTGGTGACCCCTAACCGGGAAAAGCCGAAAGAAAAACAATTGTAATAACTTAAATGGAGCAGATGTTACCTGTGATTTTGGATAGTGGACGTTTCTCATGTTCTTTGATACAATTTACTAGATCTAACCTACCTTATATGTAAAGTGCACTGTTGTCTATACATGAGAAAAAGACTGACTTTGTAGTTTACAAAACAGTTATGTATTATCAATGGATATATTTTCCTGGCTAATCAATGCTTTGAATGAAGTACAAAGGATAACAGTGATTCTAACAACAATGACACCCAAAATATTTGACATCAATCAATTCTTTGTACACCACTTTAATGCGATTAGGAAATGAGTCTGAAATTTAAATTAGCTCTTACCTTTATATGATATTTAAATTGACTGTAGAATGAGTTCCAAAGTGTAGTTTGATTTTCTTCTTGTCTGTCTGTGTCCCCTTCACTTCCCCCATCATACCCTGAAGTTCTAAATCTTCATATAACTATTTCTTACCAGAATGCTCTCTCCATCGTGCAGTCATAGACTGTCCTGTAGCAGCAAAGCTTTTTCTTCCTTTGCACTGAAATCATGAAACATCAAACTAAATCACCTTCATATCATCTCAGATCTCAAAATCTTTTTTATACCAAATCCATACACTAATGCAATAAATTAACAAATCTGTAATGTAAATTGAATATAATGCAATTGGGAACCTAACACTTTCTAATGGCTCCATAAGATTATTGATGGAGACTATCAATGCAGGTTTATACAGCTGAAACAGATTATATTTTTCTAGTAATGTTTTGACACTAAATTTGGGCATTCAATTAAAAGACATAGTCATATTGTGCTATTAGGTACAGAGGTGGTACATCTAATGCACATTGATTTACATTAATTAACTTATGAATACTCGCTCACAATTTGCAATTATGCTTTCCTTTTTTCCAAAACATTACAAATTCTGAATGATGTTACTATGTGGGAAATAGTTTAGTTCTTATGTGATAAATGCAAACATGTTTATAATTTCATGAATGATGTGTTCACTCATAAGAAAAAGTGAAAATGTGCACATTTTGTAAACTGACTAGAGATAATGTGTATTATGGAGGCTATGGAATTATAACAAAAAGGTTAACTGATGTCTCATCAAGAAAATAATATAACTAATGGCTATAGAAATCCATTTGTTGTCAGACACATACACTGTACCCGAGCAATATCAGTTATTATTCTTCAGAGACATCATGTTAACTGCCTTGGACTTTTACAGACGGTATGCTTCCTCACCCCTACCCCAAAATAAAGGTAACTTCTGTGTACAACTGAGGTTTGGTTGTGGTGAAAGTGAAAAATATTAGACAGCAATGTCTTTAACATGCTAAAAGACTAGCTGTATCTGTACCATTAATCATTTAACACTGCCCCCATGTCTTTAACATGCTAAAAGACTAGCTGTATCTGTACCATTAATCATTTAACACTGCCCCCATGTCTTTAACATGCTAAAAGACTAGCTGTATCTGTACCGATAATCATTTAACACTGCCCCCATGTCTTTAACATGCTAAAAGACTAGCTGTATCTGTACCGATAATCATTTAACACTGCCCCCATGTCTTTAACATGCTAAAAGACTAGCTGTATCTGTACCAATAATCATTTAACACTGCCCCCATGTCTTTAACATGCTAAAAGACTAGTTGTATCTGTACCGATAATCATTTAACACTGCCCCCATGTCTTTAACATGCTAAAAGACTAGCTGTATCTGTACCAATAATCATTTAACACTGCCCCCACAAATATTATATTTGGAGGGGAAGTAAAGAAATGGTCATAGTAACAAATTAAAACTCATTGTCCTCACACTTGTAACTGCTCTTTATTTTTATCCACAGAGTACCTCTCATCACCCACAGATGGTCCCTTGTACAAACAGATACTTCTGATGATAACATAAGATGTGTGATCACCAGGAAGTGGCAAATATAATAACCACAGTAATGTACTTCAACATGCTGCAATACCTCGCCATCATCACTGCAACAATCACCCTAGTAAAATTAAAAAGGAACAGAATGCTGCTGTGGGTAGTGTATACCATAGTCTCAAGTTAATATTTGTTTGTCTGCCAGGAATTACAACAAATGCCTGTAGCATTGTCTAATGTACCCAGGTGCAATGTTCCCTTTACTGTACATGCCCCTGCAACAGAACCTAAACCTGCCATTGAGTTTTAACTCACTGCCAGTACTACCAGCCCACCAGGGTGGCAGAAAAACCCTCATGTTTCATTTCAGAGTAGGGAATTATGGGATATTTCATCTCCTAATGACTAGTTTCAAGACAAAAACATGTTATTTTATCAGTTTGATAAAGTTTGTCAGGCTGCAGAGAACCCCCTGGACTGCTAGATGCAGCCCATGTACCAAGTGTTGAAGAAGTCTGAGCAATGGCTTCATATATTCATTTGCTACACATCTTTTTCAGCAGGTTAATCCCTTCTTCAAAATGTTCTCAGCATTTTCTAATATGGCATATTGGTTTCAGTTTAGCTTGTAAAATTCTGTAACTATTTATTTTTGTGACTGTTTTGACTGAAACATACTTTTATATGGTATTACGCTAGATTTTGCCATTGAACTGCATTGACAGCAACTGGTAAAGAGAAATATATGCTACAGTATATTAATTTATTCTCTGTATTTTAGGGGTTTGTATATATCTTGTTTTATTTCTGTTGTTGCCAAAATGTACACAATGATTCTCTTGGGATATGAGTGAAGGTGGGCCGATAGGATTAGAGGATTAACCTACTCAGCCTGTTAAGAAATTATTACATTTAAAATTTTTTCTGGGAATGCAGTAAATCCTGCAGTGTGACAACAGTGGAAGCCGTTCTGTAAAATATGCATTTATCTTTCCATCAGGAAACTGGAAATTCACTTCACTTTCCCTTTCACTTTTTGCAGGGAATATTCACTAATTACTTTTATATCCCATATTCTTGGCTGGCTGTATAAAAGTGACTCATTGCAAAAGAATACCTCAGACTCATACTGCATATAATTCAGCACCTTTCTGTATGCAGCACTGAAAAACAAAGGTAATGGCTAAGGTGATCTGAAAAGGAATCAGATGATGACAGATAAAGCTAGTGTATCAGTACAATATTTGGATTTTATTGTGCAGTGCCAGTGAACTACTTTAGAAATTTTAAAATTGGACTTGGTTTTCTAAAATATGACATATGGATGGATCAAAGGCAGCTGTCCCTTACTGGGGGCTTGGATAGATTAGTCATCTGGTACAAGTTAACTATTAATGGGAGCTAAGTTAACAGTATCCAGTTAATATAAGCACACATTGACCACTTACAAGATAGAACACCACTAAGATATGAGGATTTCAAGGGACCACAGCCAGCTGTTTTCTCTCTCTTAAAGGGTGAATGTAGGCTTGCATTAACTGGCAGTAAGTACAGTAAGCATGCAGTGCAAATGAGGTGAGCAGATACATATCTACAGTAGGACACACAAATAAAAGCATGCCCATGCTCCCAGCATTATTTTTTTAAATTTATTTAACATTTGTTTACAGGGAAAGTCCATTTGGAACATATACCATTTTCAGTGGATGCCTGGGAAGAAATGCTCCAGATGCATGACTTTGGAATGTGGGAAGAAACTGGAGCACCCAGAGGAAACCCACGTGAAATCAGGGAGGATATGCAGACTCTGAACAGAAGGCACCTCATCCAAGAATCAAACCAGAGAACCTCTTGCTGTGAGCAGACAACGCTAACTGCTGCACCACTGCATGGCCCATTAGCATGACTACATATCCTGCAATAACAGGGAACAGTTTAATCAGTAGCGAATAAAATGTGAACTCTTTGGGGAGTCTTGAACCCATCTTTCATATCTAGACGGAGCTAACAGGAAAAATGGACAGTAGATGGACTCTTGAGAATAAAGGTCACAGAGGCAATCCAGTAAAAATAAAAACAATGTCACCAATAGGAAGCTCAGCCATTCCCTGAAAATGTTTCATTCAAATACAATGTCCCAGATTCAATTCCCTGAGCACAGTACTATTTTTGTTTGCACTGTGAGATTGCAGTAGATGCACACAGTTTTTTCTTCCTCACAGTGTGTGTTCTCTTTTCTCTGGAGGTAGCACATTTAAATAAATGTAGGGATTGTGTGGATGGCTTGCCCCTCCTACTGATATATATATATATATATATATATATATATATATATATATATATATATATATATATATATCACTTTTTAATGTTGCTACCCACATGTTTGGCAGGTGTATAATTTAATGAGTTTATATCACAGAGTTTGCTGTCAGCTGGTTACACAGCCGCTTCACATAGGAGATCCTCACCACCACCTTAAGGGCCTTACCTGAGCTGCAAACACTTACAATGACTGCTTCTCTGAACTATCAACCTCACCTAGCAGAAATGGAGGACAGATTGCTATCTGGGCAGACACAGCTTTAGTAAATTATAACAAGATCCCAACATCTAATGCAATTTCTTCCTTTCTGCCCTTTTTTATGAAGCATCACTGTCAGGTATGACGGAGTTACATATTTGCTGCAGTGTTTAAAAATGCTACTAAGATCTTATTGAGATAGCCAGTGTTATTGAATGTTGTAACACATAAACGAAAATGAAAAAGCCAGTCTTTTAAATTGCAGGGTTTAGTATTATATCTTAGAGCTATGGTTATACAATCAGAAGCTGCTAAAATTAAACTAAATACAGATAGTATGGAAATTTCACAAGAAATGAGCAGATTTGCAGAATATATTGCATCATCTTTAACAGATGGAAGCAGAAACTAGGCAGCTGAGAAGCTAGCTTTGCATCGACAGCCACAGACGCTGCTGCAGAAAATGTTTTGAAAGCAGGATACAAACACTTGAATTGACACAATGTCATCTACAAGATGTTTCAGACTGCCAAGGGTTACTATCGGACAATATTATAATGATACAATGTCCTGAATAATCAGCAGCCCTTTCAGTTAAAGGCTGAGCACATGGATGGACTCCATAAACGGAGATGGTGAGGATACCTGCTCATGCACAGAGAAATACATGATGAGAAAGATGATATAAAAGGCTGAGTTAGCTAAACTGTAACATTAGCTTTTATAAACATAAACTGTTGTTCCACATACAATATATCATCCTGTAATGTAGTTAGAAGTAAAAAGATAGTGGTTGTGAATGACACTGAGCCCCCAACACACACACACACACACACGTGCGCACGCACGCGCACACACACACACACACACACACACACACACACACACACACACACACACACACACACACACACACACACACTCTCAGAAAGACAAATATTTAGGAAAACAGCATGCACATCTATGGACTTTTTGCAGAAGAAAGATAGTTGCAAAAATAACCAGTCACATAAAGTTGAAGCAATGAAAAGGCTAAATAAATGCTGACAAAGAAAAAAATACAAATATGTCCCAGTGAAAACTGTTAGGTTAGCATAATGTTATGAATATACCTTTCCTTCAGGTAAAGAGGGTAAGACAGAAGAAGAATTAATAATATCTGCAGTGGCTTTAAAACCATCAAATCTGAGACAAATACCAGAGCACCCCTGAAGACTGAAGACAATTTACTTGAGTTACGGACTAGATAAAATATGTTAAGGTTTTTACGTGAGTTATCAAGAAAAGACGACTTCACTAATATTGAAAGTAATTAGACATTGTGATATCACAGACATTCAGAGACAGCACAATAGGGAAACAAAGATAATGTCCCTAATGATAAAATGTGGCCTTTAAGATAATATCAGAGGTAATTAATACATCGCAGCTGCACTTTTTGGTATCAGTCAGCCTGAGTGGAAATAAATTAATGCTGCTGACAGAATTACATTGTGTCAGTCTATATTTATCATGTGCAGGCCATGACTACGCAAACTGTTGATCCACAAATGAAATTAGAATCACAAGACTTTCTGAAACATTAAAATACCAGTTAGTTGAATAGATTCTTAATGTTGTCAAAACAGAACATCGAAAGAGGTGAATACCTGTGTGACAATGAATTATATGGTTACCTCATAAACAATGGCTAATCTTATAATATCAAGTTGTATGCCACTATTAAAAATTCCCTCATTCTGGTAAAGCAACAATGCTTATAATACAATATAATAGCCAGTGAGATCCTTTGGTTTCTCAGTATTTGCAAGTGTTATGCCAGGAGTATGTTATAGTTACTCCAGCATCACAGTAAAATACTGTTCTCTCAACTGTGATTCCAGTGTTCGGTAGGAAACATTTAAGTGTAAAAAAATACTGAAGAAAATGAATCTGTGCTGGGCAATATTATTTCTTAGCAAACAATAATTAATAATAATGGACTGAATAATTTAAGAAATGTATTAAGGATAGTAGAAATTCTAGACAAAATGAGAAATACACATTCAAATGTTAGCCAGTATACATTTAATAATAGTACCTGACATTATGGATTATGCAAGTATTAAAAGCAAACAAAAATAACAAGCGAAAGAAGATCTGTGGCTATTCCCAGGGCTAGTAAAAGAATTAAAAAGGCTAGCAAGTCATTTTTTGGAGAGGGTCACAGGTTATAATTAATAGGACAGCTAATAAAAAAGAAGATCTCAAGCCTTTATTGAGAGTGCAGAAATGATTAACACTAATATTTTATTTATAAAGGACAAAATGCTAAGACTATCCCAAAAAGTACTACCAAAAATAATCCATTCAACTAAGGCTGCCAGCACAGAAGAAAATAAGTTTTCTATAATCATATAATGATTTTTACCTTGTGCCTATCCTCCTGTGACCATCAACCTTACCCTCAGGTATTATTTTGACCTGTTTGTTCACTCAGGTGAGAATCTTACAGAAAAAGTGTTCTTTGTGATGGGGGGGGGGGTGAGCAGACCAGGAACAGCACCACTATCTGAAAGGATGATCTGGTACCTCTTTACCTCAAACTGTGGAACAGTTACTGATGACTTTAGCCAGAAAGCTCACAACTTGGTTACCAGTTTCATCATACTTATAAAATGCTTTCTGATCAATTGATACAGTTCAGTAGTATACAGTATTATTTACCATGGATATTTGTTAAAAGAAAAAAAAACATTTTGACAGGGAGTGTGTACCAAACTGCCTCAGTATGGAACATGAAATGGAATTTTTAAGACTCAAAATGAAAAAAACATTCCTCACAATGAGGTATAGTTATGAGGTATGGACAGAATATATGGTTAAGCACAGTAATGTGTGTGCATTTTCTTAATACTCCTAATCAGATTATACAGTAGTTCAGGGGTCAGAATTATCACATATATTAAATTCAATGACCTGAAATAGTCTTTTAATTCTGGCAAAACTTTCACAGTAGAAGTTACTATGATGACCTTTGTTGCAGTAAAACATATTTGAAACATATTCTAAAAGAAGCAGAAATAAGTCAAAAGTTCTGGAATATTTATTTGGTTCAGAAGAATGTTCTTCAGTTTGTTTTCATAAAATCAACCTTTTCATCTTTTAGCTGCTCAGAGTTTGTATAAAAGCATTACAACAATGGAATATTTTCACATTTTCAGAAATCCAAGGATATAATTGGTGTGGTAATCAAGAAACGTTAGATTTATTTGCAAACAATATTCTGTACCTGATAAAACCAGAAAGTATATCTAAGTTCATGGGTTCATTGGTGTGAACTAGGCTAATGACCCTGGAGTCTTTACAAGCCTAGCCCATAGAAGTGTCCTGGTATTTGTGCCACCCGATGTTAGTTTCCAGTGTCTCTATCAAGTACAGCCACTGGAGGGCCATTGAGGTGCTCTGCTTGACATGTATGGGAAGTCTATTCAATAATGGGCAGTCTCTGGGTGAGGAACCTGTCCCTCCAGCATGTTCTGTTGATTGTGGTAATGAAGTTGGGATTTCTTTAGATGTAGCATTTCTAACATAGCTGCATCAGACATGGCTTTGTAAGTCAAGCAGAGATTGCCTCTAAGTAGGCAATATGAGACAGAGAATAACTGGAGACTTTTGAGTCTGTCCGTGTAGGACATGTGTTTAATGCCTAGGAGCCTCTTTGTGAGGTACTTCTGTGGCCTCTCCAGCTGTTGCAGGTGTCTAGTGAGGTACATGCCAAATGGGGCATTATACTCAATGATTGGTCTAATGAGGGAAGAGTAGAGAGAGATGATGACCTCTTTCTTCCTGGATGCAAAACCCTTGGTAATGAGATGTGCCACATAGAAAGACTTTCTGACAACAGTGGCAATGTGGTGGTCGAAGGAGAGTTTGCTATCAACCTGCATCCCTAGATCTGTTATAATGCCTTCAGTGTTCAGTGGGCTCCTTTTGATGTAGTAATTAGTGGGAACTGAGTTTTTACCAAAGGGTTGACAACACATTTTTGAAGTTAAGCTTAAGGCCATGGTTACGACACCAGTCATTGGTCTCAGTGAGGCCTTTCTGTAGGATGTCTGCATCACTTGGGGAGTTAATAATGGCTCCCAGCTTGCAGTCGTCTGTGAACTTGGTCAGCCAGAGTCCCTTTGTGTTGACCTGGACTTCTGAGAAGTAGATATGGAGCAGGAGAGGACCCAGGACCAATCCCTGTGGGACTCCACTCATGACTGGTCAGCAGTCTGATTTGGAGTCTGCTACTTTCACACTGTGTGTTCAATCTGTGAGCCAATTTGCAACCCACCTAGTGATATAGGGGTTGATGCCTAGTTTGGTGAGATTATCAATAATTCTCAAGTGAGAAATGGTATCAAAAGCCTTGTCCAGATTGAGGTATGCTGTATGCATTGCCTTACCTTCATCCACAGCCCTGGTGACTGACTCAAAGAAGTCAACCAGGTTAAGCAGATGATCTCCCTTTCACAAAGCCAAATTGCGTGAGGTCTAGAGTTTGGAGATTTCCTATATCTTTGTTAATCAGGTCCATGATGATGCGCACCATAGCTTTACATATCAGACTTGTCAGACTAATTGGGTGAGAATTCCCATGGTCTGTAGTCGCTCTCCTTTTGTGGAGAGGGATGACTGTAGCAGTGCTCCATTTGGTAGGGACAAAGCCTGGGATGAGGCTGTGACTAAACAGGGCACACAGATGTGAGGTCAGTTCACTTTGTAGTTCATGTAGGACACAGCCAGGGATTTTATCGGGTCCCATGGAAGCTGTATTCTTGGCCTTGGACAATGCAGCTTTAACCTGTGCTGCAGTAATGCTGTGTGTTGGGAGGTAAGAGGAGAGGGTTGTCTGTGTTCATGAGGCAGTTGCTACACTGCCTCAGAATGCCCAAGTGCACCAGATTAATAGAAATATTTTAAGACAGTTTCAAATATTTTCAAGATATAAAATTAATGAAGATAAAACAAAGGCTATCTATAGCTGTAAACTATGTACCTACACATTAACTGGTTCTGCAATACCCATGATTATGGGATATGATATAATTTAAGTATTTAGGATTATGGATGAAAATGTATTCTGTTATGACAACTAAGGATATGTGGGAAGAGACTTAAAATATAATTTAAAAACTGAGAAACTGGAAGCTCTTGTTTATGGATATGGATAGCAAGATAACTGTAGTGAAAATGTTTTTAGTCCCTTTAGTTTTTGTATACAGGTGAGGTATATTTTTATCAATCAGAGAAGTTGTGGACAACAATTAATAAAGAATTGAAGGAATTTGTCTGGGAAGAGGCCAAATGTCATGTGGGATAACATGATCCTTCCAATAGAACAAGGTGGATTAATATTACCTGATTTGGTTAACTACTGTGACTGTAGTGTCCTGTGTTTGAGTCTTGCAGAGGCTGTTTATTTGTGACAGTTGGTGTAGAGGGTTAAGGCTGTGAGTTGTAGTTGCTGTGGTACAGGGTTTGATTCCTTTGGATGAGAGGTTGGCATAATGGTCAAGGTGTTCGCCTTACAGACATAAGGTGAAGGGTTTGATTCTCACATGGGATACTTGGCTAGGCTTAGAATGGTCCATAAGTGCTAACACCTAGTATTAATCTACGAATAATCTATGAATTGAAGGGGTACTTTAGAGCTACACAATTAAGGCTCATATACATAACATAAGCAGAAAGCTATAGTTCCAAGTGTAAAGGAATGATGTTGAAATGGGGGTTGGGGGTGGATTCAAGAAATAAGGACAGAGTGGGATTTTGGATGTAGACCCTTCAGAAGAATAATGACAGTCATGCAGAATATTATATTCATAAACTAGCAGAAAGTATTCTAAGAACTAAGCCAATGTGAGAATGGAGAAAGGATATTTTGTTAATATGGATGACTACAGTTAGGGGTACAGAGAATAAATAGAGAAGGCTGGAATTTACTGGAGAAAACTGGCAAAGGAACATGAGTATTGGGAGTGAAGAACTAGAGAGGGAAAGGTAATAAAATGGGAAGAGACCAACAAGACATTTGGACTGCAGGCTAGACTGCCTTCCCTTTCAGGGATTGATGTCAGAATATAGGCAAAGAGAAAGGGCTAGGGGAATCCTAAGTGAAAGACCTGCTCTGGTAGAGTTCTTAGTTGAGTCTAGAAAATAAGCTGCTTTTAAAAAAGTTATAATTAGAAGGGGCTATAAAATATTGCACGATAACTATAGGAACCAATCTGAGAAGGTTTGGAAAAGATTGGGAAGAGAGACTGGATAAGCAATACACAAGGAAGTAATGGGAGGACATATGTATGGCTCCCAAAGTGCAGACAATTTAGGATTTTTGCTTGGAAGTATTTGTACAAGTATTTTTATATCTCAATAAGACTCCAAAGATTTTTTCCACAGGTAGATGCCAAATGTTGGAGGTGTGATAGAAAGAAAAAGGTAACTGTGAACGTATGTTTTGGGAGTATAATAAGTTGGCAGACTTTAAAAATTCCTACCGAGTACTGATAGAAATATTGGATGAGCAAATAGGTGCAGTTAAGGAAATTATGTTTTTGAGCTGAGATACAGGATCTGAATTGTCTAAATGTAGTAAGGCCTTGTTAAGTTTAATGCTGGTGGCTGCCAAAAACAACAGTCACTAGAAAATGGAAATTAAAATCTAAGCCAACTGTATTTAAATATTCAATATTGTAATAGAGATAAAAGAAGTGGAAGTAAGATCTTTAGAAAAGGGTAGCAGCAAATTCCATAGAAAAATGGAAATTGTGGGAATAATATATGCAGAATAATGTTTTGGAGGAGAAGTGAGGTTTAAGGGAATGCAAGAATTGAGCAATTTATGTAATGTTTGATGGTAGATATACAAAAATGCATGTGATGCATAATGTTTGTAAATGGGAACATGTTAATATGGTTTATTTTTTTTATATACATGTATGTCTGCCTATGTCTTATGTGATAAATCAATAGCGATGTTAAAAAAAGAATCTTAAGGTTTCTCAAACACTTGTTGACATAATACAGAGATGGTGTCAGAAACAATCAGCCTAAGCAGTAGCAGACTGAGGCATTGTCTGCTTTCTTGTGTTTGTGCAATCTGTATCTAGAACTCAACAGTTGTGTGGTTATTCATGTAGATATAACTGCCGTCTGAGTATGTCTGGCAATGCTGATGCAAGGGTGCAAGGCACTATAATTTTGTTACCTTGTTCTTTACTGTCAGGTATCTCACTTCCACTTCTCAGACGCTACTGTTTTTTTTTTTTTGTTAATGTGCACAACATTTTCTCTGGACTGAGTGTATGTTTTGAGAAGCAGAAACAGTCTTGTCTCAGACAAATGCTTATCAACAATAGTCCTATGCTTCCACTATATGTGGATGAAAGCATATGCACCAAGGATTAGAATCCCTAAACTGCGTTACTTGAAAACATCTCGGTGAAGTTTTTTCAGTAGGGTAAACTCTCCATATTAAAAGAGTACACAGTCAAAATTAAGCGGGGAGCTTTGTCTCCACCCCCCATGTGGAGGACTGTGCCCCCTACACACCCCCAACTGAAATATACCAACTCTGAGATCACGCCACAGTGGAGAAAACAGCAAAGCCCGGAGAACGGCCCAGCAAATTTTTTCACCTGGGAAAAAATTTGCTGATCCGTTTCTTCACTGTTTTCAGCTTTCGGACTTTGGAGTTCGATATATCAGTGTTCACTATTTTTAGCATTCACTGATGTGATATAGACCCAAATCAGATGGGCTGCAGCCAACTGACAGTGTCAGTGGAGTAGTGTGCAAGAAAAGAATGCCACAGAAGCTGAAATGTAAGGTGTACAAAAACAGAGTTGCAACCAATACTTTGTATGGAACAGAATCCTGGCCAGTGAAAGAAGAATGGTTAAACAATCTAGATGTGATAGAGATGAAGTGCCTGAGATGGGCTAGTAGAATGCAGACTGTGGAATGGATTAAGGAAAGATGACATTAGAGAAGAAGCCAAAGTAGAGAAGGTGAGCGAGACCTGATTACAATGGCTTGGGCACATGTGCATGAAAGCAGAAGATGATTTGGTAAGGAAGATTTGGGAGAGACAGGAAGAAAAGAGGCAATGAGACTATCTAGCAAAGAGATGGATAGGTAATGTGAGAAAAGATCTGAGACATTCAGGCATTACTGTTTGAGAAGGGAGAGCAGACACCCTGATCCAAAGTAGAAAATGGGAAAAGGGATTGAGGATGATGATTATGGTTGCTTTTAACCACAAACTGATTCTGGTACGTTTTCTTTTCTTATTTATTAGAAGGTTTCACTCATGGAAAGATGTATTGGAGGAACAGACTTAACTGCATTGCATAACTTCCAGCTGAGCAGTGAAAGCTGGAATTGTAATGCGGTTGTATACAAGGATGTCATGTATTTGAAACTAACAAAATCTACTCTCTGCCATGAGGCTTTTTGCTACAACTATGGGTTTAAAAAGATGCTGACACTTTTCTTTTTGGCTGACAATTGCTTCATGTTTAGCCAATGCTGAAAGTGAAAGTTTCCTCTGATCAGCAATGACTATCTGTGTCATCTAGACAATCAAGGTTTCACTTCACCATTTATGAAGTACTCCTGCAGAAAATCATTTGCCATCTGATGTCTAACACAGTTTGTGCTTTAAAGTATTTTACTTGCAATTTAACCACTTTGCAATCTTAACCTGTTAGTTAAGGTATCTGATGGCAAGTGTAATGACTGTAGAAAGTGAGGTATTTGATCACCAGTTTAGCTTTCTTTGTACATTCGTACACCCAAGCGACTCTGTTATTTAAATGGAGTTTAGGACCTTACTCCATGACATTTCAGTTGAGAAATGAACCGTAGATATCATGGTCAGATCTAGGATGGTGTGTGTCTACCGTTCCCCTCCTACTACCTACTAGAGTCACTGAACAGGCATTGCCTTTCGTCCATAGATTCATAGGTCTTTACTAGGCTAATGACCACAAGAGTCTTTTTAAGCATAGCCATGCATCCCAAATCTCTGACAAGTTCTGATACCCTTGATAAGTGTAAGCATGGGTTTGGGAAATGAAATATTTAGAAGCATGGGCCTGAGAGATGAACCATTTACAGGCTGCCTTGTCCATTACAGACATAGGTGCCAAACCAGGGATGAATATCCTGTGCCCCATCCAAATGTTCAAGTTATACTTGAATTTGGTTAGGGAGGAACTCTGCTTTACGTGGATGGGGAGCCTGATCCAGAGATGAGGTAGTCTCTGGAATGCATACTGTTTCTCCAGCAGGTCCTATTTATATCACAGGGAACGTTTAAGTCTTTAGAATAGGTAATTCTGGTGCTGTTTGTTTTGTGGATATGCAGAAGGTCCATCAGAATGGGGTCTGACAATGCCTTGTATGCCAGGCATAGATCTCCCTTCAACAGCCTGTAAGAGACAGACTACAGGGAGAGGGCCTTAAGGTGGTCTACATAGGATATGTTACTTACGCCCTGTATTCTTTTAGTGAGAAACTTCTGTGGACATTCCAATTGCTGGATATACCTGGTTAGGTACATACCAAAGGGGGCATTGTACTCAATGATAGGTCTGATGAATGCTGAATACAGTGGGACAATGACTTCCTTGGACCTAGATGCCATACCTTTGTTTATAAGTTGCACAACATCAAATGATTTCCTCATTACTGTAGATATGTGATGGTCAAAGGCCAGATTACAGTCTGTGTGTTCCCAATTCCCTGACTACTGAGTCAACTCTTAGGGGTGTGTTGTTAATATGATAGTTACCAGTGGTGGATATTTCCCAAAGGATACTATTATGTATTTCTTAACATTTAATTTTAGTCCATAGCTTTGACACCACTTGTTTGTCTGTGTCAGCCCTTCCTGGAGAACATTTTTGTCAGTGGGCAATTCAATAACAGCTCTTAATTTGTAATCCTCTGCAAATTTAGTCTGCTAGAGGTCATTGACATTTGCCTTGACTTCAGAGAAACAAATGACAAAAAGGATTGCTCCCAGGATCAATACCTGAGGTTCTCCACTTGTGACTGGCCCCTTTGTACAGGTAGAGTCTCAGTTCTACCTTTCTTGGTCCTGTCTGTGAGTGAGCTGGCTATCCACTGGGTGACATAAGGGTTTGTACCTAACCTCTTAAGTTTGTTAACAATGCCCGAGTGGGGTATTGTGTCAAATACTTGGCCAGGTCAAGGTAGGCAGTGTGAACCATTTTGCCCTCATCCATTGCTTTGGTGACCTTCTCAAAGAAGTCCACCAGGCTGAGTAGGCATGACCTACTCTTGATGAAACAAAATTGGTCTGGGCCAAGTGTCTGGAAGTTTCCTATGTCATTACTGATCATTTTCATTATAATTCATTCCATGGCTTTGCATATGAGACTAGTGAGACTTATGGGTCTGTTATTTCCAGGGTCTGTAGATGGCCCATTCTTTTTGCGGAGAGAGAGGGAGAGAGATAACTGTTACTGTTCTCTATTCATGTGGCATAAAGTCTGTTGGGAAGCTACAGTTAAACAGCAATTCCAGAGGGCCTGGAGGTCATATTTCATGCTATTTAGAAGGCATCCTGGGATATTGTCTGGTTCCATTGATGCATTGTTCTTTTCTTTTCAAGAATATTTATTTCACTTTTATAGTAGAGAAACAATTATTTAACAAATAACAATTGCAATGCTATAAACAACAAAACAATCACAAAAAAACATATAAAAACATCAAAAATGTGAAACGCTTTAACAGAATAATATACACTATTTACAATAAGTGCTACACAGGGAAATTGGCTGTTAATGAGAAATTATTAACAGGGAAACAGACTTATACTGCTGAAATGAAAAAAAAATGGAATGTCATAGATTTGACACAATAATCTGTATAATATCATAATTTCAGTTTGAGCATAGAATATTTAACTGCTTATAATAATTGGAGTAAAATAACCATCCTGTTTACTTCAGTCTTTTAATATATGTGTAGGAGAAGGTTCCAGTATTGTTGGTAGTAGGAATGTTTATTCATATTCAGTGTTAAAAATTATGAGGATATATATTTGACAAACATATTTTGAAGCCCATCCAAGAAGGTTTGGAGGTGTCTAACCAGTTTTGAGCAATGTAAAGTTTAATTAAAGCAAAAAGAGTTATTAGAATATGCATTTATTGTTTTGATAATTTATGGGTGGTAATGTTAAGAATGGCAAATTCCCAGGATAGCATTGATTTTTCATAGCCCGTTTTTTTCCTAATCTAACCTTCAGAGAACACCAAAGTTTATGCGAATATTTACAGTTCCATAGAATATGTAATTAATCAGCTTTGGGAAATGGGCAGCATGGGCATTGAGGCAACAAGATGTTTGGATTAAATTTATTAAGTTTCACTGGTGTAAGATATGTATTATTATTATTATTATTAACCATTAGTTGTACGCAGATGAGATTTTTAAATTGGGTCAGCTTGAGAGTGGATTTAATAGCTTGGGATTTGGGATTTCAGGTTACCTGTGAGTTGAGTTCACCATTCACATCAAACCAGTAGAGTATAGTAGAGCCGACTGATATTTAATGAATGTGCTTAATTTATAAACATTAGATGCCATCTTTTTTATAAGATAGGGTTTTAAGTAGTGTTGTGCAGGTATCAAAATCAGACTTATTAACCTGATTAATCTGAAACTATTGCCACAGTAGGTATGAGTTCTATGATTTGCCTTAATATTACAATGTATCCTTTGTGCAAGTTGAAGGCTAATCTTACTTGTTCAATAGATTTTTCTCTGAATTTGAGAATGTCCCACAAGCACCATTTTTAATAAGAGAGTATTTTTCCAAGTTTATCATAGTATTCTTTAATTTAAATGTTTGGGTTCAGGTAGATAGGCTGTACTAGGGAAACGTTTATACTTAAGTTTAAGGTTTCTAGGAGGTTTTGAAGTACTTTAATTTTATGCATTAGAGAGGGATGTAGTTTTAGTTTCTTACAATTTTCTAATTTAAGAAAGAGAAGAGCTTTTGGATTAATATTGGCTTGTTTAACATGATCATACCAAATTTTTACCCAACGAGGGGTTCACTCATTGTTATTCAGCTTGAATTCCGAAATCTGTATAACTTTATTAGAACAAATTATGTCATAATATAACTTGAAATCCAGCAATCCTAGCTCCCCATTTTCTTTGGGATACATAAGCTTTGAATAACTTATTCTTATCAATTTGGGGTGTCAGAAAAATTTAGACAGTTCAGCATTTAATTTCTGAAAAAAACTTTTGGGAATAATTATATTTGATGCATTAAACTGATATAGTAGTCTAGGGAGGATGTTCATTTTGATAATTGCCCCTTTAGACTGGTGCAATAATTTCATTTGTCTCTATCCAGGTTTTATATAAATTACTGTGCCTTATGGATTGATGGTTGTGTTCAAAAGTTATTCCTAAATAATGAAATGTATATTCTATCTTAATATCAAATTCCGGGAAATATGCTGCCTTGTGACCTGCAGGATTTATTGGAAAAATAAGAGATTTAGACTGACTAACATCATAATTAGAAACTTTAGAGAATTTTTCAACTGAGGATAAGATTTTATTTAGGTCAGTGTTCGGAAGTTCAAAATATATATTTAGATCATCCACAAAGGCTGTTAAGGTTACTTTAGTATTCATAATTTTTAGGATATGGTGAAATTTTTTTGGGATATATATATATATATATATATATATATATATATATATATATATATATATATATATATAAGAATAATGGCTCAATATATAAATTAAAAAGATAAGGGGATAGAGGGCAGCCCTGCCAGGTCCCATTTGCAATTTTGATGGGATATGAAGCTATTTTATTTAAATAGAGATATGTGAATGAATTGTTATAGATTTTCTTTATCAACTCAATAAATTCACCGGGTAAATCATAATAAGATAATGTTTTAAATAAAACAATTAAGTTCATTTTATCGAATGCTTTAGTCACATCCAACACAAATGCATATCTTAGATTTCTGTCATGCTTAAGGAGTTGAATCATTGAATTTAAAGTTAAAGTATTGTCCTAGGTCTGCCTATTCTTCATGAATCCAGATTGCTCAGATGATATAATCTTCAGGAGGACATTTTTAAGTTTTTCTGCAAATAATGTAGTCATCATTTTTTATAACCACATTTATCAATGAGATAGGACTATAATTGAGTGGGTTATACTTATCAGAGTTATGCTTTGGAATGAAAATAGTTTTTGAGTTATTTAGATAAATATCAGTAATACCATGTTGTCTTATTTATTTATTTTATTTTACATTTGTTGACTGGAATAGTCCGACTGGATACATGTCCATTTTCAGCAGAGGCCAGGGGAGAAAAGCTCCATTTAGCAAAGTATAGTTAAAAGTTATATAATTAAAAGTTTTTAGAAGAATATTTGATAACTTTTGAATAAAGATTTTTTAATTCTATTGTATACCCATCTGGGTCAGGAGCTTTTCCTGATTTCAATTTACTTATAACATATTGAATTTTCTGTTGCGTAAAGGGGACATTAAGCATTTTTTTTGCTCTTCACCAGCTTTTGGGAAATTAAGACAATTGAAAAACTCCTCACATTCAAGTATTGATACTTGATTATTAGGTGGACTATAAATCTTCATGTAAATTGTTTCAAAGATATCTAGGATTTCCCAATTAATATTAAATGGCTTACCTTCATAATGAATTAATGATATTTTGGGAGTTGTTTGCTTAATATTAATTATTCTTGCTAAAATTTTTGAGGGAGTTTGTGTCCTCTCTGAGTATTTAGCCAAGAGTTTTATTCCATTGATGCATTGTTCTTTGCCTTAGAGAGAGCATTAAGGATATGTTCCCTAGTGATAGCAGGGGGAGTTATATTTGATTATATTTCCCAAGGGAAGGTTGAGGGGGTGATCCACCAGGAGGTTTGCTATATCTTCTGGCTCAGTATAAGTTGCTCTATTAGCAATGAGCTACACACAAAACTGTATACTGCTTTTGAAGTTGCAGACATAGCTAAAGAATTATTTGTGGTTGTCCTTGATTTGGGAGATCAAATGTATCTCGTGTTTGGCTTTGGTAGACTTTATTTGTCCTCTGAGTTGTTTGTTTAATTTGAGAGTGCTTTTATCCTGCTGGTGCTGCACCTTCTAATTTTTACCATGATTTTCTTCCTCCTGTTATACAGCCTGTTTTTTTTAAGTTAGTTCTCTACTTCTTCCTGGTGAGTACAGCTGCCTTTATGTAGCTATTAACATGTTTGTATAGGGTTTTTGTGAACAGTTCTCCATAGGCAGCAATGTGCTCTGGGTTTATGTGGGAGGTTGAAATTTTGCCAGGTTACCATTTAATCATAGGAAGTTCACTTACTAGGACTAAACTTAGCTTTGTATAACATCTTACATGATCAAATTGTTCTAATGCTGTGCTTCAACAGAGAGAAGCAGTATAGTGTTATCATGTACATTAGAATACAAATAAAACCAAGTAATAGTTAGCCTTGCCTGCTTATAGTGTTTGGTTCATTTTTTTTGCATCAAGATGCAAGTGCCTTCCATATGGAGTATGTCTGTGCATGCGTGTGTGTATATATGGATAAGGTCCAGCTCCCCAAAGACTTGAAGCAGAAAAGGCTGATATTATAAAGGATCAATACTGTTATTTGTGTATGTATGTGTGTTTACATGGTTACATATAGGGCAATAGATTTGATTGCCAAGCTTACATCCTACTGGTTTTCAAAAAGCATGATTATCATAACTCTGTGTTAATTTTTTTTTAAATATTTACAATATTTAATTATTTTATCTCACAGGTTTCAATGTAGCCAGAGACACAAAGTCTGTACTAGGAAGTTTTCTCTATTGTCTTTGGGGTGAACTAATTACTACTCTGGAAGAATGGCGGTATGAAACTGTTTTATGACTTCCAGCACCTGCCATAGATCTGAGCAAAAGCCCTTGTGTGTGTATTTTTACATGTAGATGCTAAATCCTACCAGTTTCTAGCAATGAGGGTTTGCTTGGAACTAGAATTCAGATGACCAGAAGTGATGTCATTCTGCAAGCTATCCCAGAAGTAACATTTTAGATATTATTTTGAGAAGTCGTTTAGTGAGACTGAGCATTATGTATTCTGTCCTGGGCTTGACAACAAGAAGGACCATTCACCACATCATCTGCCTTGCTCTATTAAGTAAGTAGGAAATAGTATAATTCTCTTAGATTCAGTGAGGAATATAGTGAAGTTTAGTTTAAATATTGTTTTTCATTATTTGTCTGAGCCTGTCCTTCAGTGTTATTTTAAGTATTTCCTGTGATTTGAACTCTGATGTCATTGTGAATATATACTTAGTATTGTCTTGTTGTTTTATTATTTATTATAAAATATATTGTGGCTGATCTTTGTAGAGATATTTAAGGTTTGAGAGTATTTGCATATTTATTTAGTGCTCTTGGTCAAACTACCATTTGCATTAATATTAATATTAATATTAACATTACACAGTAAAATTGGACACCCTTTGCTAAGGGCCTTAAAGTAGCTGGCGAGGGGTATGGTGGCAGTGATAACTACCTTATAGTGTGGGCAAAAGGAACATAGCTAGTAAACCTGTGCCAGCCTTTCCCAGGGGTGTGTGTGTGCGTGTGTGTGTGTGTGTGTGTGTGTGTGTGTGTGTGTGTGTGTGTGTGTGTGTGTGTGTGTGCAAATCAAATCTCAAAGAGTGTGTGTGTCAGCTACTTGGGCAGGGACACGAAAAACTAGTTGGAGACAGAGAGTGTTGGAGGACTTGGCTTGCCACCCTGGCTAAGGACTCAACTCTATAGCTGTGCCAGTGGAGAGTCTTACTGGGGATCTGGCGAAAGATTTGAATCTGACCCCGGGCTGACTGTGCTCCCTGTGTGCTCTTAAGAGAAGTTGTGCTTGATTGTACTTGATGCAGAGAGCTGCATCTGTAAATAATGTGTGCACCTGTCATCCTTCCAGTGAATGTCCCCCACTGGTGCCAATGGTGAGGATTGAAGCTCCTTGATTACTCACCAGAGGTTGAAGGTCATCACATATGAAATTAAAGAAAGAGATTCTTTCTATTACCATTTAAAATGTGCCTCACGCACATGCCTTACACAGGTCTAGGAGCAACAGTTATGTCATAAAGCATTGTAGTTAACCAGCATTCGGGATCACCCCCCCCATCAAAAAATCTATGAAATGAAAGGAACTGAATATTCTCTGTGCTAATCTTTTAGCCTTGCACTACTTACATGCTTTTTAGAGGAGTAGTAGCAGTCAGGGCATAAAATCCCTGAAAGGCTAAATTTCTCTGAGGGTAAATTGCACAGCTAAACTAATGGGTGGTTTGAATAAGAGCTGTTGTGAGTACAACTGCAATTGAGTTGGAATCAGGCTGACCTCTTTGAAAGTGCCTGGAGGCACCCCTCCCTCAACCCCTACAAATAAAGCCGAGCAGGCTCAGAAAGTCACACTGAAAATGTAAACAAGGACCAGATAATGAAAACAAAAGGGAGACTGTCCCTTTAAAGTCCTAGTTCCCCTAGTCATGCTTTTCAGCATCCGAGAGATTGGTATACAATGGGTCATTGCAATGTACAGCCATATTTCTGTGTGATGTGATCAATTATCCGTGCCCTCCTTTGTAGATAGGCACCGATGTGTGATCAGGGTTCATCCATCTCCACAAGGGATTCTACCACTGAGACCCTGCCCCAAGCACGTGCCCCTCCCATCCTTCTGAAGAGATTTCTTTTGGTTTAAGCCTTGTTATTCCTCTCCCTTACACCAAAACAACTCCAGGAAGTGAGTCAGGCACTAATCAAACTCATGTTACCTGAATCATAGTCAAGTTTTTAGCCCTCTATTGTAACAGAGATAGCTATAATCAAATAAGGACATTTAGATGTAAAACTCAAAAGTTGAATTCTCTAGAAATCATTTCAATATTTAATTTTTCACAGGAACATAGGTAATTTGATATAAACCAATATGGATTTTTTTAATGGAAAGTCATACCTGCTAAATTGCTAAATTTGTGTTCCTTTATGAGGGGGATAACCCATCCTGGGATATGGGATTAAATGTATGCAAAGTATGCATTAATCATACAAATGTCTTAAATGCTACCACTCCCCCCCCCCCACACCACCACCACCACAAGAAGGAATTATAAACAAACTCAATGATCTTGGAGCCAATGTGTATTTAGCCCATTGACTGACAGGCTTCCCATTAGAACCCAACTGGCAAAGGTGGGAGGTGAGAAATTTCCTCATTCATTCAAATTAAGAGTGGTGCTCAGTGGGGCTCATTTCTCAGACCATATCTTTTTTGTATCTTGGTTTTAGATACACACATTAGTAACAATAGATTCTGGCTCACTAAATTTTGAGATGATTTCAAACAGTGGCATTTTCTTCCTCCACTCAGACAACCTGTACCTCATGCCAAAATAATTGTTTGGCCTTCAGTGTTAACAAAAGTAACGTAGCAACACTGGGAAAGTAAGAAGTTTCTGCTGGCTCCCTGTTGGAATGAATGCACTCAAAATGCTGGGTACTGAAAAGACAAAAAAAAAAATGACCAAAAACACAGAGAAGAGCAAATCAAGAAAGCAATCTCTTCTCCTTAAAACATCTTTTTGCAGCAGAGAGTGGCATGCCACCCCCTGCACTCCCCCACACCCCCAGACTTATACATACATATATATATATATATATATATATATATATATATATATATATATATATATATATATATACCAACTCCGAGATCACCATACCTTTGAGAAAAACAAATATTCCGAGAAATGTCATCTTGCTCTTCGTATATGTAAGTTCATTCTTTCAGAATTCAGTCTCTATATTTTGGGAGTCACTCTAGTGGGTCCTTTCATTTCAGATAGTTACCATCTGGGCCACTTTATGTACTCAAGGAAAGCTACTTAAAACAGATTGTTACTAAGGAAATACAAAGAGGCACTACACCTTTGAAGAACAGGTAGCCATAGAGACAAACCCTTCAGGAAGACCCATATGATGTTCAACAGGATTAATAGCTGCTCCACTGATGTCAGCAATACAATGTAATCCTTATTTGTTGAACTAATCATAGAGTATAATGTCCTCTCCTGCAATCTGTAGAGAGTTCAAAAGTTCCTGTCTAAGAAAATAAATGATCCTGGCAGCCTAGTTTATTCAGATAGACTTCAATAGCTGTCCTTCTTGTAGATATAGTCCACATTCTGAGTGGAATCTAGCCCTATTTTTCCTGGGACACAAAAGGCCACTTTCTTTTTTAGAATCCATATGGATCATACAGATGAGAAAGCCAAGACAAGCACTAATGTAAGCATCTTTGAAATAACATTAGCAATAGCATAGCAGGAAAATGACAAATATGTCACTCAATGTTTCATCTGCTTTTAGAACAAATTACTTCTGCCCTTAAAACAATGACAAGAGTTATAAAAGGAGCCTTGATGAATACATAAGTACACGAAAGCTTCAGCATTGGACAACAGTGATTACTGAACCTATTCCTGCAGAAATAATTAAGACATATGCAGAAGGACTGTTTGTAAGAACTGTCCTGAGGTTGGAAGTTGGTGTTGTCAGATCTATCTCCATAGAACTTTATATCATCTAGACGACTGAGATTGAAAGTAGAGCAGGTGGCATACAGAATGAAAGATAAAGACTAAGAAGAGCTGGAAAAAGCCAGACAATTTGATGAAAGGCCATATGTGCTAAATGTAACAGAAAAAATAGCATAGAGACGTATTAAGGGTGGTTTTGAAAACATAAGGAAGAAAAAAGGAGGTCCCAGAAGAAGGAAAGACAGGAGAAGCATGATGAATGATAAGAAGGTAATGAAAGAGGATAAATAAAACAGCTGAGTCAGATACATATGGAATAGTGCACAGTGGGGAGTATGAAGCAAATGCAGTATTAGGGTATGAACCATGACAGTTATGAATTAAATGTGTAAAGTAATGAACACATGAAATGTTTGCAGTCTGATAAAATGATATGCTGGAACCCTTGAACTGGTGGTCTATTCCCATCCTCAATAAAAATATAAAGATTTACTTTACACACACTTGCTCTAAGGAGACAGTATGATTAGATAATATTTCAGTATCAGCCATACTAAATTTGTATACAATGAAAGTGATGTGCTTTTGGCTTCATAAGCGATTTTCCTTCTCATGTGACAGAGACTGTATATTTTTGAATGACTTTACTTTCTTCAACCTTTCTCTACAATGAAACAGAGAAACAGATAATCTCTAGTTCCAAGTCAACAAATACACTTCTTCAGAGGCAACGGAAGCTGTTGAAGACTGGGGGGGGGGGTGACAGGGGCACTTTGTGATCTAAAAAGGGCAATTTTTTAAAACTATTTACTACCACAACATATGTTCACTTGGAGGACATTTTAAGCCTAGCCAATTTCCATTTTGGTGCTTGAATTAACATTTCCTGCTTGGTCTTACCTATCCCATGGCTGATAATTGTATATTAGCCCTAATGAGAATAAATGTGATCACACTGTAGATAATTTGAGGGGACCCATGTAAAGGATGCAGCATTTAGGAACTGCCTCTATCCATTAGTGGCACGAGGGGTAATCCTAGAGTACATTTTCTATTACCCATCCTTAGATCCAAGTTGCATTTGAATATGGACGGATGAGCTTTGTTTTACTTGAATGAATAGTCTGTTCTGGAACAGTGGTAGCCTCTGTGATATATTTACATCTCTCCACAACATTCAGTTTAGATACCTGGACTGAGTATTTCTGATGCCATTTGACTTGCTGATGTTCAGTAGGTCCATCTGTATTAGGTCAGAGGATGCCTTGTATGCCAAATACATCACCTCTAAGCACTCTGTAGGATACTGAGTACAGTGATAACTTTGAGGTGGTCCATGCAAGACCTACTGTTTAGGACTTGTATCCTTTTAGTAAGGTATCTCTGTGGGTACTCCTATTGATGCATGGGTCTGAACAGATACATGCCAAAGTGGGGATTATACAAAATGATTGACCTAATGAGGGCTTTGTAAAGGGGGACAGTAACATCTCTAGATCTAGTCACAATCAATTTGTTTATAAGTTGTGAAATATAGAAAGACTTTCTTATGACTCTGGGCACATGTTGGTCAAAAGTTAGGTCCCTGTACACACAAGTTCCCAAATGCCAAACAACTAGGTCAGTTCTCAGGGAGCATTGTCAATTTGGCAGTTCCTTAGAGTAGATGACTTCCCAAAGGATACAATAATGTATTTCTTGGAGTTTAGTTTCAATCCATGATACTGGTCCAGTTATTGTTTGGGACAAACCTTCCTGCATGATGGTTAAGTCATTTGGGGATTCAATAACTGCTCCTAGCTTGCAGTCATCTCAAACTTTGGCCACAGCCCTTTGGTATTTCCTTTTACATTTGAGATGTATATGCCAAACTGAAAAAGTCTCCATACAGAACCCTGGGGGACACCATTGGTGACTGGTCTCTTCCCCTATTTTGATCTCCTGCATCCTGTGAGCAAGCATACATATACACGTTCTTTGATTCACCTTCCTGATTGTATTAACCTGATTGTATTAAATTATATTCCTTGTATAATGCAGCACCACTTGTTAGAATGTCTTTTAAATTTGTAGTTTGGAACAGTCTTCTAGTGAGCAATGAAAAAAAATGTATGAACCAATAATGACAAAACTACCCATTTCAGAAATTTTAAACCATAAAAGGCCACTCAAACTTTTGTCATTACAATCCACCAATATCAATAAATATGCAAAATCTCTGCAGAAATAAGTCACCTAAATAATTCCTCATTAAAAGGATCTGTAAATAATGAAGACATTGCTGGTAGCAAGCAACTTTATATTTCATTGTTTCATCTACAAATAAAGTGCCTGTTGCCCTTGAAGAATAAATTGCCTATGCTACATTAAAAAATGATAAGCTAGTAATTTTGCAATGGGGATGGATGGAAAACTGGTAAGTTGGTAAAGGTGGATGAGTTTAAGTACTTGGGATCAACAGTTCAGAGTGATGGTGAGTGTGGAAGAGAGGTGAAGAAGAGAGTACAGGCAGGGTGGAATGGGTGGAGAAGAGTGTCAGGAGTGATATGTGACAGACGGGTACCAGTAACAGTGAAAGGGAAGGTCTACAAGAGGGTAGTGAGACCAGCTATGTTATATGGGTTGGAGATGGTGGCACTGACAAAAAGGCAGGAGTCAGAGCTGGATGTGGCAGAGTTAAAGATGTTAAGATTTGCACTAGTTGTGTCTAGGATGGACAGGATTAGGAATCAGTATATTAGAGGGTCAGCTCAGGTTGGACAGTTTGGAGACAAAGCAAGAGAGGCGAGATTGCGTTGGTTTGGAAATGTGCTGAGGAGGGATGCTGGGTATATTGGGAAAAGGATGCTAAGGATGGAGCTGCCAGGTAAGAGGAAAAGAGGAAAGCCTAAGATAAGGTTTATGGATGTGGTGAGAGAGGACATGCAGGCAGTTGGTGTGAAACAGCATGATGCAGAGGACAGGAAGAAATGGAAACAGATGAGCTGCTGTGGCGACCTCTAACGGGAACAGCCGAAAGAAGATGATGATGATGATGATGATGGATGGCAAACTGATAATGGGTTCATAGTTACTAAGTAACTCATCCAAAGGAGGACATACATAGGACTGCAGTATCCACTCCCATTAAAGTACAACACAGTACAGTATCAGCGATCCATCTGCATACCATAGTAGTAGTACCCACAGCCTTCTGCATCAAAAGCAAGTATACTACCTGTTGTTCTACTATCAATGCAAACAACTTAGCATAAGTAGCATTAAACTTCTCTTCCCCTGAAGCTCTCAGCTCCTTGTAAAATCCACTTGACAACTAAATCTCTCAACTTCACAGCAGAAGAAATATGGAAAAAGCCAAAATTTATTTGAGGGGGCAAAGGCCCAAAACCAGGGACACATTTTAAAAATTGCTTGTATAATCTTAGAAAGCTGCTAAAATAAAGTGTTTTGTGTTACCATGTGTTTCCTGAAAGATAGGAAGACTAAAACTTAAAGAGCTATCATTATTTCATGAATTCAGTTCTCACTGAATTGTCAGAAAAGCACAAATTTTAAGAGGAACAGAACAAAAGTACGAGCCAAATATTATGTCAAAATCTGGACAGTGGAAAACTATGGACTCAACTCCCTGAATCACAAGTGGGGGTATGGGTAGAGAATTCAGGCTCTTGGTTGAACCTGACTAACACTAACCACCAGGTATACCAAACTGGGGCATTTTACACACACACAAACACACACACACGCACACACACACACACACACACACACACACACACACACACACACACACACACACACACACACACACAAACACACACACACAACACACACACGGGTGCAGCATAACTCCTGCAAATAAAAGAACAAAACTCTCCTTACCGGCATGACTCTGGCTCTGGCAGCACCAACAGAACAGTGGCAGCATAACTCCTGTAACACAGAGCACTAAGAGAACAAGAACAGCTAGTTTAGTTAGTTTAACTTCCTGCGCGAATCCACGTTAGCGTGAAAACCCCACTTCATTAATTTTTCCCGACAGGTCTTGCAGTTGTAAAAGTGTGGGGGGGCTCCCCATTCCCCCTGACTCTATGGTCCCAGCACCTATGCACTTCTTTCTATGTACCAGTAGAACTGATTTATTTATCTTATGGATTTTGAATAAAGGTGTTTGATTCAACAGCTTCACTTTCTTAGGAAAGTAAATGTATATTTCTACAACCATCTCATTTATAAAAAAAAAAAAATGTTCCTCATATTGTGTCTGAACTTTCGTTCGTCTAGTTTCAAGTTATGACCTTCATCTTTTTGTAAGCTTTTGCTCCTAAAGATAGTCCCCCAGATTCGGCAAGCCCTGCATGGTTTGCAGGACTAGTGCAGGAGCTCCAGCAGGCAATATGTCTGCTGTGTGATCCAGGAATAAGTTGTAGGGACGTGCACAATGATACTGAATCCCAGATTTCCCCTGCATGCTAGTCAGCACCCAACAGTGTAAGAGCAGGAATAGCTTGGTGCAAGCCTAAGAGTTAGCTGACATTATAGGGGTGTGTGTCAGACATACTGTAAGCAGATTGGAGCCCTGTGGCTCGGGTTTGCCCTTAGCTTAGCAGAGCTAAGCAAGGGGGTGTGTCTGAGGCTGCCCAGCACTCTTTACATTGCCTAAGCAGGTGTGCGTGGTGCGCACCGGGTTTTAAAGAAAAAAAAATAAAAATAAACCAGGAAATAGCAGCTTTGTGCACATTTGAGCACTGTGTTTACACGGCGCACACCCATGCTTAAACAGGAAGGTAATGGGAAGGGAAAATGTAGGTAGTCTAGGAGAACTAGCATAGCTGGCAGGTGAAATGTATCAGAATCAGCCAATTACACAGGCAGCAGACCAGCCCAGCCCAGAACACTACGATAAACTATGCAAACACCTTTCCCTCTGTTTTTCCCCACATACTCTACACCACCGGTGTATACAAGCGGGGAACTTTTAACAAACAAAAACAACAAAATGATAAGGGCTGCAGCAGTTATCAGACATCAACATGTGGAAGAGGCTGAGGGCGGTGAGGATGAGAATGCTGTCGACTAACCCACAGTGAGGAGACGGAGAAGGGTGTACAGACCCAGGATAACCTACCAGGGGCTACATGAGCTGGAGATAGTGGAGTGCTATAGGGTGGACAGGGACCTCCTACAGAAAATTGTTGAGCTGTGCCGGCCATGCCTGACACACAGAACTAACAGAGGGGGAACCCATCCCAGTGGATACCAAGGTATGTGTAGGCCTAGGAATACTAGCCACAGGTACCTCCCAAAGCCCAACTTGGGATATCATGGGGATCTTAAAAGCATCAGCATCCAGGGTATTCCACCAGTTCCTGGGTGCCATGTCAGCACATGCCGGTGAGCACGTATATTTCCTCAACACCCGTGAGGTGTTGGCCAGCAATATCCGTCTCTTCCACCAAATAGCAGAATACCCTGAGGTGGTGGGTGCTATAGACTGCATACACATATGCATCAAAGCACCAACCGGTGAGCGGGGTAGGGTCTACATCAATCTCAAGGGCTTCTCCTCCATCAACTGCCAGGTCATGTGCAATGCCCAGGGCATTATAATGAATGTGTGTGCTGGTTGCCTGGAAGCTATCACGATTCCCACATCTGGCATCTGATGCAGCTGTACCAGAGATTTGCCAATGGGGACATCCCTTATGGTCTCATAGTGGGGGATACTGGTTATGCACTGAAACCTTGGCTGATGACACCCACCAGAAATGCACACACACCCGAGCAAGAACTTCATAATGAGGCACATGCACAGACCAGATTTATAATAGAGCATGTGTTTGGAATGCTCAAGTCACAGTTCAGGTGGCTGGACACATCCAGAGGAGCCTTGCAGTACTCACCAGCTACATGTACTCAAATTGTCATCATATGTGCCATGCTACACAATATGATCCTGTGGAAACAGCTGCAGCAGGAACAGCACAGGGAAGGGCCACACAGCCCCCCACCAATGCCAAGGTCTGTGCAGGCACAGAGTGACTCGGAGGAGGAACAACCTGAGCTTGCCCCAGTAGACAGATGGAGGCATGCCCAGTATGCCCTGGCCTTGGCAAAGAGGCAATGCATAGCACATACACTGACACAGTAGGTACCCAGGGAATGACACCTCTCTCTGACTCGCACATTCAGTAAACGGGATGCCAAACATGACACTACCTGTGCTCAACCATGTATAGGGAGTGTACTATGTGCATCCGACATAGGCAGCCCTCCAGCATCATCCTCAATACTGGCACACCCACAGGGTAAGTCACTCTCCTTACCAATTGCTGAATGGAGTAGTATGTGTTGTTACTTGTATCTATGGTATGGATGTGAGCATGCAAGGGAATGGGGTGGCTGAATGGGATGCCAGCAGATAGTGGATACTTATAGTGGCAGCATGAGATCTGTAAGAAATACTGGTGTCACCATAGTAGCCAGTACTACAAAACCCACTGCAGGAAATGTGCTGGGCCACACGTGTGTCCATATGACACACACATGCCAGTCAGGGAGGATCACATACCCAACAACAGTCTCAGCCAGCAGGACAGGTGTAGACAAACACAAACAAAGGCTGTGCTAAGGCCTCTGAATGATGCTTATGGGTAACCTCCTCCCCCAGACCTACACAGAGAGACTACATCAGGTCAGGCAGTGGGATGTTAGTTCTGAAGGGTAGGAAGTCAGAAACTAAGATGTAGGTAAATTAAACCTAAGACCTGTAGTACACTCATATGCCTCTAGTCAGTATGATAAGTTAGAATACAGAATGAAGTGGAGTACCTGACATACCAGTACAGTTATAGCAAATGTGTACAAGTGTCAGGTGTGCCCCCCCCCAATCCTGTGTATGCATGAAGAAACAGTCAGGTGTGCCCCCCAATCATATGTAGAAATGTAGAAACAGTTAGGTGTGCCCCCAGTCCTGTGTAGAAATGTAGAAACAATCAGGTGTGCCCCCCAATCCTGTGTAGAAATGTAGAAAGAGTCAGGTGTTCCCCCTCCCCTAATCCTGTGTATAAATGTAGAAACAGTCAGTTGTGCCCCCCAATCCTATATAGACACGTAGTAACAGTCAGGTGTCCTCCCCAATCCTATGTAGAAATGTAGAAACAGGTGTGCCCCCCAATTCTGTGTAGAAATGTAGAAACAGTCAGGTGTGTCCCTCTGATCCTATGTAGACATGTAGTAACAGTCAGGTGTTCCCTAACCCAATCATGTGTAGAAATGCAGAAACAGTCAGGTGTACCCCCTACCCCAATCCTGTGTAGACATGTAGAAACAGTCAGGTGTACCCCCTCCCCCAATCCTGTGTAGGAATGTAGAAACAGTCAGGTGTGCAATCCTACATAGAAATGTAGTAACAGTCAGGTGTGCCCCCCAATACTATTTAGAAATGTAGTAACAGACTGGTGTGCCCCCAATCCTGTGTAGCAATGTAGAAACAGTCAAGTGTGCCCCCTTAAATCCTATGTAGAAATGTAGTTAGGCTAGTCACACTCACCACAATTCAAATGCCCTACTTTGGCAAGGCTGCTGATGTCATTCACTGTGATATACACTTTTGGGAAAAGTGTAGCCCAGTAATCCCCATGGCGTGTCCTATAACTGCTTAATGTTGTAGTGTGATAAACTACTTAGGTAGGATTTTTAATCCCAGACATGGCATCTGTATTTGTGTGTCTCTGTCTGTGTAGGGAGCAATGCTTTTTAGGCTAGTCACACTCACTGCAATTCAAATGCCCTACTTTGGCAAGGCTGCTGATGTCATTCACTGTGATATACACCTTTGGGAAATGTGTAGCTCAGTAATCTCTGTGCACATCCCAGTGTCCATGTCATAGACTAAAGAACACATACATGGCAAGCACTGAACAGCAATGGCCACACACAATAGCTAGCCAGGTGACTGGATGGTGAATACAATACCCACCTGTGTGGGCCAATCCAGACACTACACCCCTGAGCCACACTGCAGACCATTGTCATGTGGCCTGATGCCAAGGTATACACTTCACCTAGGCTTGTATAGCTGTCTGGCGCAGTCAACCAGTATGCACCAGTGAAGCAATGCATGCATGCATGTCAGTACTGGCACCCTGTGTCTGTGTGTGTGGTGTATGATGCTTTTGACCACATTCACACTCACTACAACACCCATTAGCATACTGAAGCATGCTGTCTGATGTCAGACACCTCCACATACCCTTTGCCCATATAACCTCCAGATAACCCCTGTGGTGCATGTGATACCTGCACAGTATTGTATTGTGGCAAACTAACTAGTGAAGAAGTATATTCCTGATGCTGCCAAGTGTGTCAATGTGTGTGAGTCCCTGATTGAGTGTGACGCTGACACCTGTTCATGTGGACAGGCACGTGTACTACACCTACCATTTCGCTACCATATCACTGTTGCAGATGTCACTCACCATCACATATACGTTTGGAGAGCTCCTCAACATGTAAGCTATGTGGCACATCAACTAACTGTACAGACATGTGATAGCAATACATAGTCAGGGGTTTGATACCATCTACTGGTAGGTGTGTGACACAAACACGCTTAGGTTTTACTCTCCCACCCCCTCCCTGACTTATCCTTGCCTCTGTCTGCCTCTCTCACTCCCTCTCTGGTGGATGTGGAGAATTACACTTGCTTTGCTTAGGCAACAGCATGTGTTTTGTAAGAGATGCTCATTATCAGCTAACGACCTCTGCATGAATTGCAGCCCTCCTCTAGCTGATTGCATGTGAAACAGCTGTGGTAACATTCCCATAGCCAATTGCATGGAAACACACTCCAATATCTAGTAACATCATGTTGGTGTTGGGCCTTTTCATTCACGGTGAGCAGGATCTAGATCTGTTGTTTGCAAACAGCATCACAGATTAATTGGGGATTTACCTCTAACAACATACACTGTGGAAACAGGCCAACACACTGGAGGGGGATGTGCCTGACATGACTACAGAATGTGAGTGTTGCTATTCTGCATTTGGAGTAATGTTGGTTTAACAGGGTGTGTGGATATGACTGATCTACATGTTTTAATACCTGTCATGACAGTGCTATGTTTCTGAGGAAACCCTCATCTGTAGGGACATCTGCAGATTGGGCAGTGTGTGGTGCCTTCTGTTTCTTGCGTTACTCACAGATCACCTATCTGTGAACTGCAGAAGCATAGTGTAAGTTTTGCAGTCAGTACATGGTGACAGCCATGAGACTTACTGACTTCATATCCCTTATAGGACATATGTCACAACAAACCCTGTTACAACAGTAAATGTATGAGATTGTCACAGCAACATGTCAATACTGGCCCTGTGTTTGTGCCTCCAGTCACAATTCTGTCAACCTTTGTACATATGTCATGCAGTAAGAGGTGCACATGTTCTGTACACCATAATTTATTGACATCATATCTGATAACAAGCCAGTGAGATATCAGACTGCTCCACATGTTATGTATAGTAGGGGTTATATTTGAGGACATAACCTGGACATTCTGTGGTTGTGTGTACAGTGCTGAGGTCTGTGTACATACGGTGACTGTCAACAGTGTGTGCATTGTGACTATGTACCTTGACCTGTGCACAGACTGTAGTAGATGTCATTGTTCTTGGTCCTGCTCTATCTGATGTTACATGCTGCTCCACTGTATGCTACCCTATCAGCTTACATGTTTGTGCGCACACATGTCCCATACCACAGACAGGCATCGGACCACACTGTTTAGTGGCCCAGTATATGTAGGCACATATGAGGATGGTGTTGATTAGATAGTCCATATACTGTAATATCATGCTAGCTTACCATATGTGGCTGTGGCTGTCTTCACAGTGGCTGTGGTTATGTACTTTCACACAAGTGTCTGTTACTCTGTGCTGTGACATACCTGTAGAGCCTGCTATATATGCAGGTACATGTTTATTCCCCCATAAGAAATGTAGGCCAGTGTTGCAGCAGTCTGCCTGTAGCCTGCACAGTGCTTTGTTACATGCCTAGCAGCTTGGTATACTTACCCAGTGTGATGTTATGTCCAGATACTTGCCAGATGTACTGGTGCCAGGCCACCATAACAGTCGTGTATGTCAGACAAAGCAGTGGGATGCTGTACAGATGTATGTCACTAACTAGTGGGCAGTATGTGGCCATGGCACCACTGTACCAGCGGTTATCATGTGTCAGGGCAGACAGGGGTGTATGAATGCATAACCTATGCGGGCAAATATATATCAGTATTTACATGATATACCCATCTACATGGCTGTTAACATCCACATTGTCAGGCTTGGTTCACATGTCCTGCACTAAGGGGTTCTGTGTATACCTCTGGACTGACCAGAGTGTGTCAGACTGTCCACATTTATTGGCCACATCTCTCCTGTAGTCCACAGCATGATTACTGTGCTAGCAGTGGTACTGTACTATGATGTCGTTAGGATATCTGTCAGTAGCCAATGGTGCACATGTGTGTGTACATACGAAGAGATGTGCACATGGCCATATATATGTTGCACTATACAGATGTGTATACAGACACATGTATGAATAAACATGTGTATGTACATGTAGACATATATCAACCTATTATACATATATATCCATATTCCTGTCATGTGTAAACCTTACGGTTGTGTATACTCTCCCAGATGTATCTGCAATGTGTACATTATAGTAAAACAACATATTTGATGCAACAGTCATATTAATAACAAGTACTACACAATTGTGGAAGTAAAGGCAATTGTTCAATACTAATCAATATGTGTATTGACAGATATATTGGAAAAACAACAGCTGTCTTCACAGTGGTTGTGGCATAGTGGTTAAGTGTTCTGGCTATAGTGTACAGGGTCCTGGGTGCAAGACCTGCAAGGGCTGTTCATTTTGTTGCTGGGAAGAACAAGGGCTGCTGGATACAGAATGGTTAAGGCATTTTTGAGCAGCTTTAAACAGGTTTGCGTGGGTTTGCATGAAGCTAAGTGATGCTAAGCTACAGGTAAATGTATGAGCGATACACAGTGTAGGCTTCACTTACCAGTGTGCAAATCAGCTTAGCTGTTATATTGCAGCAATGTTGATACCTGCTAAGCATGGCTTAGCCCTGGTAACCAATTCACACCACCCGGTCTGATAACATAGCAGGGTAATGACATCTGTAATAAGTGTATGTAATGCCATGTACAATACATGCACCTATGTGCTGTTATTACAGTAGCAAGGGGTGTGAGTGTCGTGTGTGAGACAGAGATGTATATGAGGCCTGTACAGCACTGTTATCCATATGAATGTGTTACATACAGGGATAGTAGCCCAGGGTACGTGCTGTCACACTGACATGTAGTATATCATGGCAGTACAACTGTTGACAGTGCTTACCCAGGCAAGAGTAGAGTGCTAAATGTAGTACTGACAACAGGCACACCTGTCAGCATAGCTGGACTCTCAGGCCTCCCTGTTGTATGCCAGGTGTGTAAGCTGTGTCACAGTATATAACCCCTACTGGGTAATGATCCAACATGTGGAATGTAACTGTAGAGTACCATCTGTACAGCACATGTGAGTGGGGGCTTCTGAAATGTAGTTATGGCATACATATTGTTGTCAAACATCTATCTGTCAACACATTCATCCTACTGCATAGCTACTTGCCAAGCAGATGACTGTCAGTCCCTGTAAAGATGTGCAGATAGCAGTTATCCAGCTGGGATATGTACAGGCAACCTAAGCTTGATTGACACTATGTCTGCGCAGCTGTGTAAGAACTGGCACATATAGGATATAACACCCTGCACCCACCACATACCATGGGTACCTCCACTAGACTACCACAGTCAACAGAACATGCTTGGGTACAGGTCTCTATCACAGACACTAACCATGTGTTGTAATACATGTTGCATACATGTCAACTTGATCACCTCAGTGGCCATGTGCATGAGGCACCTGGAGGATTGACTGATGCATTCACTCTCACCCTGACGGTCACCACAGTAGTGTCTGTCGATAGATTGCCTGCTGCCACATGGCAGGTGGCAGGATACCACTGTACACACAACCCCTATACAACCCATCTCTCCTTGGACAATAGCTAGGTACACAGGTAGGACCACCTGTAGTGATGCACTCCAGTACTAACACATGTGTACATGTGTATGTCTGAGTATAGCAGTGTCTGTGTGTTAGAACACCTTTATTTGGGAATTCCATTAGGGCCTTCAGAACCACTGCAACACCCATTGCTGTAGTCAGTTGTGGCTGCTGCTGTATGGGACATTACATGTACCCTATTACGCTCCTCTCCATACTGGCTACACAAGCCTTGCAGTACCAGCACAGCAGTATTGTACAAATGGTTTGATAGGCATGGGATAACCATTGTGTTCTGGCAAGTGTGTGAATGTGTGCATGTCCATATATCTGTGGGGTACAGCATTCCAAGGCCACATACTCTTATTACAATACCCACTGCCACACAGTAGTACAGATAGTGTTGTTTCTGCCCATAGGTGATGCATAACAATGCAACACCCTACTATGCATGTGGCATGTGCATTAGATGCATATCCCTGTAGTACCACTGTTGGGATATACAATGAATTGTATCTCAGTCATGGCCAATGTGTGATGGTGGGTATGTCAGAATGTCATTATGGGTTTCAGGGAGTACAATATCCACTGGGGGATGTGGGTGCTGTGTACACTGTCATTACACCAAGGTATACCCAGTATATGTCCCACATACCACATTATGGTTACCACTGTCACAATCAACCATACAGGAAACTGATATCACAATCCAGGCCAGTTATGCATGTGCTGTGTACCACCTACCTGTAACACATTGGACATACTGTCAAGTTAGTTAGCAGCGATAGACCCAGGTTTCTTGGACGTGTGTCTGCCTGTTATGTATCTGTTAATGTGTATATGAAGGTATGTCACACTACGTATCATCCATATGCACCCATTACATCCCCCTTTAGCATACAGTATATGTCTGGTGATGATCTGCATGTAACATGTAACCTTGAACACAGCTCACCCTAAACGCTGTGTGGTGTGTGCAATGAAAGCCACATACTTCAGTATCACTACATACCTAGGTAGGGGACTAGTCCCAGTGTTGCCAAGTATGAGTGTGAGTGCATGTGGATGGGTCTACATCAGGTTGTAGATTACACATGTCCCAGCGGTTCATGTGTCCATGTGGCACAGGCAATAACTGTTATACAAACCTGTGACGTGTTCAACTGTACCCCAGATACGTCACAGCCATGGTGTCACCATAGTGCCATCCCCTATTGTGGAATATGACTGCAGACCATCCTCGTGCTGACACATGTACACCTACAACACAAATGGATAACATTATAGAGACCACAATCAACCAGTGTAACTAACAGCTATAATACATCATTGCTTGATGGCTACACTACCTGACATCTATGCATTACACTTTACTCCTTACAACATGTTACACTGCAGTACTATGGTATGTTGTAGTATAGTCGCCATGTGCATCAGAACCATATTAGCCTGTCCCTGCATTGATGGTATGGATGACAGGGATGTGGCACCTGTATCATCATATGCACAGGGTGTGTTGTTAGTTTGCCAGAGGCCGAGGGTGGGCCATACATTTGACACCATGTGTGTGGGTGAGGGGTGTAATGAGGTAAACTGGGCATGATGATGTGGTGTGTAGGTATGGGGTTGCCCTAGGTGTGTTTGTGTAGTGTGTGGCTATGCATGTACACAGTTCTGCCATGTAGCTGCCCTACACAGGTGTTTATGGACAGCTGCAGACCATACCTGGCAGGGTGTGCAATTCACTTCCTTCGGCCACAGACCTGTGGACTGTGCCTGCCAGGGGTTCCATGGGCATGTCCAGGTACAGGCCTTGATGTGCTACTCTCACCTGATGATGACAAATGTCCACTGGAACCAGGTCCCTCCTGGGACTGGCCAGGACCATGTGCTCGTGGCCTCCTGTGGTGTGGTGTGGACAACACCCCCCACAGTGCTGGGGCTGGTACTGCCATTACAGGAGCCCCTAGGTGTCCTAGCACATCCATGTTGACTGACAGCTGTTGGAGTTGCTGGCCTACATCCACACGGCTGTCCCCACACTCCCACCACACGTTCAAGCACGGACAGACCACGGTCGATGAGGGCCATCATCTCACCAGACTGTCTATCCATAAACTCAGTTAATGCACAGATGGCACCATCCAGTTCATGGGAGTTGTCACTTGCAGATGTGAGAGCAGCCCTCTGCAGCCTCAGGCCCTGTCTGGTGTAACGTTCCATACGTGCCTGCACCACCATGACAGTCTGAAACATGCACCTGCTGGTACCAGCTGTGTCACATCTGCCAGGGGCATGATGACCAATGGCCCTACCATGAGCACCCTGGGACATCTACCTATGTGGTGCCCTGCCGGACATCTGGCTATGCCTGCTGCGACCAGACACATTAGGCATGGTTACCACACTTTTCTGTGCACTGCCACCAAACACCAGCTGTCCCTTCGCTATGGCCACTGATGATGGGGTATGTATAGGCACTGAAACTATGTGTGGGGTTGGGGTGTCTAAAAAGAGGATGTCAAATGATGGAGCTGTTTTGGCCCCTGACAACCCCACCTGTGCCTCAACAGTACTATCATCATCTTTGGTGTCTGTATGGACACCAACATCAGATTGTATGCAGGAGGGACCCTGACCCCCCTCACCACCTGTGGGGGGAAAACAATAAATGCACTTTAAGACCTCTTCGGCATTGCATAGCAGTACACACACACACACACACACACACACACACACACACACACACACACACACACACACACACACACACACACACACCACCATAATACCTACCTGTCCATGACTTTACAGACAGTCCCATGTATATTTCCATGCGTTCTCCATCCTGCATCACACTTGGAACCTACACTCACTGATACTACTCATTAACATATCAGTCCTTTAAATGCTTAGACAAGTGATCACAACACAAGACCTGTTACTACATTACCTGCCTGACCTGTGTGTAGTGGTTTTAGATGGCCTCACTGCTGTCATTCAGTGTTCACCCTGTGTATGTCCAGACATCATGAGCATGGCCCCTATATGTGTAGGCTAGTATGTTCACTCCATAATATCATGCACTGGAGTGTCATGTGTATGTATTGCTCAGTACATGCCAGATATGCAGTTCAATCAGCCTATCATGTGACAACTGCAATATATGGATACACTCCCTGGTGTTGACTAGTAATTCCCCAATGCATCTGTAGTGCTGCATATGTGGGTTGTCGGTCACCTCTCTGATGAATGCGATATTAAGGGTATACCTGGTGTTTATCTTCCCTCTCAATGCCTGTTCCATGCTACAGACCTTATTATACTATCAGCTGTCCTGTGATTACATACATGACAAGTATTCCTGGTGTGTAATGTGGCAGTTCATGTCCATGTACTACATAATCCCAAGGGAGGTACTGCTGTATGAACAACCCCACAATCACACATGTGCATACATGGCCACCCACACAAACACACATGCACAGACGCATCCTACATGCATCAAACTCCCTCCACTTCACCAGAGTGACCCTACAAATGAACTAACTACCCGCCAGGATGCACACACACACACACACACACACACACACACACACACACACACACACACACACACACACATACAGGTGAGGTTGCACAATGATAGTAAACACAGTCCTCCTATTACCCATCTGTCAACATGCATAGCATATGGTACACAACAGCATGTAGTGCAGCTATAGTCAATCCATGCTAGCAACAGTATACATGTGTGTGATGCATGTGCTGTGTCATTAGGTGATGCCCCTTCCCCTGGATACTACTGCACCCATGTACGCAGTATTGCTGTGCACTTGTTCTGCACCCTGCCATGTGCTGTGCACCACATCTCACAGGTGTAAAACCCATTGCTGAATGTGTAGTATTGTGTCAGTTATGTCAGCTTTAATGCTCACAGCCCCTATGTTTTTCAGCAACACATACCTGGGATGATATGTGGACAGATGTCATTTGTGAATGCCTGATGTCTGATTTACAGCTCTCAACATCAGTGGACCATGTATAACCAGTCCAATACTATTACATTGACAACCATCAGAGCATACTATGGCTATGGGGGGTGTACACACCCTTATTGATATGATGCACCCTTCCTTGATCTGCCATGGGACTACATCACAGCATATCTTAACAGTACATGAGCCCGATATGTGACATATGTTCTCTACTTTCACATGCAGTGTCTATGGAATGGGTTAGGTGTGTGGATGCTGACCATGATGCATACACTCCGTATGGGCATATGTGTGCACACCCTTATCATGACAATTTGTTGCACTTATTGTTATGCATACCATGGCAGTCACTACTTCTGGCAGGGGTATACTAGCATGGGCCATCTGCATTTGCCAGTGTATGCTCAGTCTGCCCTACACATGTCCCCTAAGCTGCATGATTGCGAGGTCTAGTCATGTGCACATCCCTTGGTGTTCACACACTTCCATCACTATTGCTGTGGTGGTAGGTTTATGTCTGCCACAGTTCCTGAACCTGACTATGTGCAGATACAGCCATTCTTAGCATCCTTAGGATGTCTGCTGCACTGCACTGGTGTGTAATGCTGACAACCTCCCACCTTCAGCCTTTTTGTAGATGCTTGACAAGTAAGGCCTACACATGTGTGTCACTTTGCAGTGTCCCATCCACTGAACACCACATGTTACAGTCTAGTCCCAGCTGATAATGTGGACCACAGTAATACCTTATGCCATAGTGTAACTCTGCAACAGTTGCCATTGTCCTGCAGGTATATACACTGGTGTTGCATATGGGTGTTGTTCCAAACATGTCCCTACTGTAGGCCATGTCTCCCACCATTATGTTACTCCTTGTGGGCACATTCTGAAATGACAGGATGTTAGTTATCTTGCAAGTGTCTGGCATACCCTTCCAATACCCTATCATGGTCACCACTGTGATGCCGTGCATTTAGCAGCAACAATACGTGCACATGTACAGCATGCATTCTAGGTAGGTGTGTTAGATGTGTGGATGGAATATACCATAGCCATTACATGCTCGGTGTATTGGCAAGCATCTACATAAATCATACACACCAGCTACAGGCTGCTGCCTTGGTGGTATACCGGAGGGACCTACATAAGAGGGTGAGAGATGCAAAGTCAGTGGCCACACCTGTGGCATTGCTACAGGGTGGGTGCAGCATTACAATACATCAACAGTACATGTCCACGATACTACCACATATGCACATATGTTTATCACTACTATGCAGCAACAAACTATATCTATGACATGTCAGATATGCATGGTCTACTTGTACAGATGTGGATGTATACACAACAGTGGTCTACTGATGTGCTTGTGGCCTTACCTGCATGCTCCTTGGCCAGTGTGTGGGTAGCAGCTACATCCACAAAGGCCTTCGGTGGTTGCTGGCTATGCGAATGGGCAGGTTCCACGAGGCTGAATAGGAGCTCCTCCACACATGTTGGGGGGGGGGTGGATGGCATGGATCCCCCTGTGGCGAGGTGATCCCCCGGACTGCAGCAGCACAGCAATGGGCATTGTGAAGCAGATCAGAACAATGATGCCAGACCTGCTCATAACTGCGATTGTGCAGTCCAACATCATTGACCCTGTGGACTTGGTCATTCCACAGGGCGGTCCCCTCCTGCTGATCATGAGTGACCCAGCCAAACAAGACATGGTAGTGCTGTATGAGGTGGTTCACCACAATGTTGTTCTCAGCTGCTGAGTAAGCCGGAAGCCTTCCATGGGACATCTTGCCTGAAAGACATAAAGATGGACACAGGTGTGAGCAAGTCATGCAGAAAGATTACCAAAGTTCTTAATACACATCACTGTCACCCCCCACCATATCAGCGACAACAAACTCTACACACAACTCAATAGGTATGGCTACAGCATACCTACTAGTTGGGCAGATATTGTATTGTACCACATTTTGTGCAATGTGTTTGTAGCCATGTTCCCTGTGTGGACACTATAATTGCTGGCCTGTTACAGACTATTCACCTGCATGCCATTGTCAGGGCCACTATGGTTCCATATATGCCTGTGGTATGCTTGCTATGTGGTTGCTGCACATCTGATATTCTGTGTTATTGGGGTTATCTATGCATGCTATTGGACATGTTCCGGGATTGTGTAGACTATTCCTACCAACATACGTTCTATAACAGTGACACAATAGCATGTATATGTACTATTGCCCAGCAGAACCACCTCTCCAAACTTATCTGCCCATGTTACCAGGCCACATCACATGTGTGACCCACCCTGGGGCTTCCTCATCTACTGTTCCAGCAATACCTTCAGGTGGAACCACCTCAGGGGATGTTGTTCCCCCTGGGGATACACACAGACATAATCTTGTCCCCCCAAGGTCAGGTTCATAGGTTCATAGGTTGGTACTAGGCTATCGGCCCTAGGGCCTATAGAAGCCTACCCATAACAATGCCCTGGCTATTTCCTCCCACACTGTTTACTTCCCTGGACCCCTGTTTAGCAGGGCGACTGACATGATCCCTGGGGTGAATTTCCTTTCTCCCATCCAATCATCAAGGTTCCTTTTGAAGAGGGCCAAAGAGGTGCTCTGATTGACATGTATGGGCAGTCTATTCCAGAGTCTGGGGAGTCTCTGGGTCAGGAACCTATCCCTCCAGCATGTTTTGTTTATTGTGATGACAGGGTTTAGATCCCTGGAGCATGTGGCTCTGAGGGATTGGGATTTCTTTAAGTGTAGCATGTCCAACAGCTCTGGGTTTGACATGGCCTTGTATGTTAAGCAGAGATCGCCTCAGAGTAGACGATATGCGGCAGAGTATAGCTGGAGGTTTTTAAGGCAGTCAGCATAGGGCATCTGCTTTAGGCCTGTGATTCTTTTAGTGAGATATTTCTGCAGCCTTTCCAGTTGTTGCAGATGTTTTGAGAGGTACATACCAAATGGGATGTTGTATTCTATAATGGGTCTAATGAGGGATGAGTACAGTGGGACAATGACCTCCTTTTTTCTGGATGAAAAGCCCTTAGTGATGAGGTGTGCCTCATAGAAGGATTTCCTGACTGTTGTGGCAATGTGGTTATTGAAGCTGAGACTACTGTCCACCTGTGTCCCTAAGTCTCTTATCACACTTTTGGTGTTTAGTGTACTGCCACCTATGTGGTAATTCACTTGTACAAGTTTTTTCCCAAAGGGGATGACAATGCATTTCTTGGCATTGACCTTGAGCCCATGGCTCTGGCACCAAACATCTGTTTCTGTAAAACCCTTTTGTAAAATATCAACATCATTTGGAGATTCAATAATGACTCCCAGTTTGCAGTCATTTGTGAACTTTGTTAGCCAGAGTCCCTTAATGTTGGCCTGTACTTCAGAGAAGTAGATACCAAACAAGAGAGGTCTCAGGACTGAACCCTGAGGTACTCCACTTGTCACTTGTCTGGAGATGGATTTGGAGTCAGCTACTTTTACAGTGTGGGTTCTGTCAGTTAGCCAGTTGGCAACCCATTGAGTGATGTAGGGATTAATGCCCAGCTTAGTAAGTTTATCTATTATTCCAGAGTGGGGGATGGTGTCAAAGGCCTTGGTGAGGTCCAGATATGCTGTGTGGACTGCCTTACCCTCATCCACGGCTCTGGAGACTGATTCGAAGAAGTCAATCAGGTTCAGGAGACAAGATCGGCCCTTCACAAACCCAAACTGGGTGGGGTCCAGTATTTTAAGGTAGCCAATGTCTTTGTTTATAAGTTTTATGATAATACGTTCCATGGCCTTGCAGATCAGGCTCGTCAGACTGATGGGGCAGTAGTTCCTGGGATCCAAGGTGGATCCCCTCTTGTGGAGTGGGATAACTGTAGCTGTGTGCCACTCAGTGGGCATGAAGCCTGAGGTGAGGGTAATGATTAAACATGACACTTAGTTGAGGTGCCAGTTCATTTTGTAGTTCATGTAGTACACAGCCCAGGATGTCATCTGGTCCCATGGATGCTGTATTCTTAGCTTTGGAGAGTGCATTTTTTACCTGTGTGGCCATTATTACCAGAATTTGGCAATCTTCTGGTATTGAGATGGGCCATTTAGGGGGTGAGAGGGGGTGAAGTTGGCACTGAATCGATCTGCCAGGATATTGGCAATATCCTTGGGATCAGTATATTTAATGCCATTCTGTTGTAGCTCAAAGCAGATCCCACAGGGTCTGTTCCATAACGGGCTCCACAGACACCTGTGGGATGTACTACATCACTGTGAGGCACCCAGTACACATTCACAGGGCCCACATGCTCCTCCTGCTCAGCCTCCAGGCCAGACACCTTTGGGCCGTGGACTGCTATTGTGAGTAGCAGTGGATGGGAGGATTGTTCCCATGTGTCCATATTGGGGCCTAAGGGGCATCCACATCACAGACCACACACACCATCCACGGTGTTTACCCAACACATGTGTCACATACCACCCCTGTAGGCTGTCCTCTATATCTACCAACCCTGACCACCTCCACAACTATACCTGCCATACTTCCCCATATTCCCATTCCATACTTCACAGACAAGGACAATGTGGTCCCAACAAGGGGTTCACATGTGACATACCTGTCCATGTTGCACACATTGAAAGCTGTAGATATCTGTGTATATTGCTATGTGTGCTGTTCCCCTCGCACATAGCATGCAGCACTGTGGTGGTAATATAGGGGACATGTATTTACATACATATATGTTTGTGTGTGTGTTTGTATATATGTAGACATGTGCATATAGCTATATATCTATATATGTGTATATATATATATATATGATGTATATATGTGTTTATGTCTACACATGGGTATCTTGATATTTGTGGATATATATATATATATATATATATATATATATATATATATATATATATATATATATGTATGTGTGTGTGTATATATATATATATATATATATATATATATATATATGTATGTATGTATGTGTGTGTGTGTGTATATATATATATATATATATATATATATATATATATATATTTACACATATGCATACCTATATATGGGGTACATTCAGACATCAGGTCCATAATCTCACAACACCTTCCTGCACAGCTGCACTGTTCTGCATTGCTACAACACAGACAGGTGCCACATATGGACACAGCCTGACATTAGGGGGTATATGTAGGGCCAGATTGTAGGTACCCTGTTACACACCTATGGCATTCTTGTATGGTACAATACAGGTTAACCTGAGTATCCTGCAAGAGGTGGGCTGTGGAACCAACGTGTCCATCATTATGGCACTACTTCCACCACCAGCTATTGGCCACAGTAATATACGTGCTTCCCATTACACAGCACACACTATGATGGCTTACATCTTATCAGTCAGTGCTGCTCTGCATGGTTGACGGGTATGGCCCACTACCCACAGGTACAGATTCTATTGTCCTTAGCAGTTGTTCAGCTGAACATCATTACAACAATAACACCTAATGGCACATATAAATCATTCCACATCATCTATCCCATTATTATGGACCAAGTACTACAGTCATTTACATGCATATATACTTCACATACCTGTTGTTAGAATGATGTCTCTTCTGGATATTTTGCTGGATATTTTTTTATTTTAGGTTTTGCCTTTCAGTCACTCTATCTGTCTCTCTCTCGGTCTCCCTCCAGTAAAAGGATTGAGCTGCTTTGAATAGATTGCAGCATGGATTTTGTAGGTGATGCACATGATCAGGTGATGTCCTCTGCACCAGTCAGTGTCCTCCACTTGCTACCTGCATGCAACATGCTGTGTAGTACTTCCAATTACCACTGTCATGGCAACCAACTAATATAAATCCCTACACCATGTGGGCATGGTCCCTTTACCTTTCCTGTATGGTGGACATACTTCCTGTGTGTGGGCAGCAGTGTTACAGACAGCAGGTAGCAATACCTCTTACAAGAGAACCTGCACACTCAGGCCAGCTACATATTTGTAGCAGGTTCCAGAACTACAGACAGAGTGTGAGTAATGTTGTTGTATGCATTGTATAACAGCAGTGTTACAGGGTTTGTGTGTACATACTAGTTTAACTTGGAATCCAGTCTGTCTGCATAGCTCTCAACTGTGGGCCTATCCATTTGATGGCCAGAGGTGTTTGTGTTATGTTTTGCCTGTCCACCACACAAGTCTTGTGTCAGATATTTCACTGGCAGTGTGTGTGTTGAGTACTATCAGTACATGGCTACATCCATTTCTGTTTCTAACTTCATATTCCTGACTAAGGGTATGTTGCCAACTATAATGTAATGCCAGCGACTTGCTTAGTGTATGACAACAGTATTTCACATATGGCCCTGTGTTTCAGCCTCTATCCTCCACCTACATACCAGGCTTTGTACATATGACATGCTGTCAGAGGTTGTTATGTAGTGGCCTGTGAGTATGTCATGCTGCCATTCCTGCCATCAGTCCACTGCTGTTGTGGCCCTACACATATTGTGGGGTTGGCTCCATATATGTGTGGGCTTCATCTACACAATACATGTGTGTCCTTATGCACTCCAGAGGCCAGTGTATGTAACAGTGGTATATGACCCTGTATTATTCAGTCTATGGGGGGTGCACCATAACTAACCTAGGCTGTTACAACATGTGGAGGTATCAGGGGTTAGCTGTCTTAAGGTATCTGGATATACATTACCATACAATTCACCTTGGGTAAATGCAGGCCTACTGCTTCCTGCCATACAGACTGTTCTGTTTGTCAATGTGTTTGTGATGGTGTCAGTTATGCCTTGTTATGTAACAGATACATCCCATTGTGTCAACTGAGGTCTTTACCCCCTAGGGATTGTGTACAGAGTGTAGTTAGAGGCTACTGGACTATACATCTGCATTACTTACTGTTGATTCAGTGTTATCCTGTGGCCCAGTCTGTCTTTACTATTGTACCACATGAAGGCCTCGGCCTGGACAGCAACATATATCAACCTTTCCAGACTACTGTATTAATATAACTGTTTCACAGTTGCATTACTCTGTTTATATGTTTGTCAGAGTCTAAACAGCTATATGACATGGCATATACAACTGTAATAGTACACAAATAAAGCTTTCCTATGTATGCATACCTGTGTGTGGTGTTACATCCTTTGACCTCTCTGTGGGTATATGTTGCAGGCAACAATTGTCATTTGTATGAGTGGCTCATACAGTGTCCAGTTGGTCAGGTGGCAACTGTAGGCACAGTGGCTGTTTCGTATTGTGTGCACCTTCTACATATGTATCATCCTATACATATCTCTGTGTGTGTATGCGTAATTACATATATATCTATATACATGTATATATATATATATATATATATATATATATATATATATATATATATATATATCAGCATATATGTGTCTGTGTATATGCATCTTAGGAATGTTGATTGCTTCCACATTGTACATTCCTTATGGTAGCCAGACTGTACTTGATACCAGCCTGGCATCATACAGGTGGGATGGGGTACTGTTAACATCTTGTGCCCATGTTGTGTCAGGTCCTGGTTATGGGATTTGCAACAGTTGGTATTGTATTGCAGGGCAGATGTGTTTGGCTGTGGGAGGGATATCTATACGTACAAGACATATGTTGTTTGGGCCCCCACACCTCCATTAACGGTGCATGTGGACATATATGTTTTTGTTATGTTCTCTTTTATATCTATCGATATATGTCTGCATATACTTATATAGATATATATTTCTTGCTGTATATATATATAGACATTTAGATGTAGACATATATATCTGTAGATGTATGCATATATATATATATATATATATATATATATATATATATATATATATATATGTGTGTGTGTGTGTGTGTATAGTTATATATATATATATATATATATATATATATATATATATATATATATAATATCTATTTAGATATAAATATATACACACACACCTACATCTTCTTCTTTTCCCAGTTAGGGGTTGCCACAGCGGATCATCTGTCTGCTCATGACTGGCAGTGGAGTTTTAGAGTATGGAGTTGCCATCTCGGCGCCCAACCTTCCATAGAAGGCACACACATGCACAGACTCACACCTAGGGTCAATTTAGAGAGTACAATCCACGTCTTTGGAATGTGGGAAGAAACTGGAGCACTTGGAGGAAACCCACACAACCACAGGGAGAGACTCCACTCTGAAAGCACCCCAGCTGAGGATCGAACCGGAGAGCTTCTTGCTGTGAGGCAGCAACACTAACCGCTGCACCACCACACCCACACGTACATCTACATGTTTAAATACAGTTCCTGTACTGTTGAATGACCGTGCTGGATGATATTTTTGTGAAAACATCATGGTCATGTGTATCTGACATGGCTTAGTGGTAAATCACTTTGTCTATGGTGTGCAGGCTCCTGTGTTCGAGCCTTGCAAAGGCTGTTTATTTTGTTGCTGGGCAGAACAAGGGCAATTGCATACAAAGTGATTAAGGCACTTTTAAGCAGCTGTAAGAAGGTTTGCGCGGAGAGATTGAACAATATAATGATTTTATTGTAAAGGATTTAATGTTCAATGTGGAACAAGAAAAGAAAAAATATTACGATATTAGAGTCTACATTGACAAAAAATGTGAGGAAATTTCTAGTAGAAAACATAAGAAATTACAGCGTGATATCAAAGAATATGAGAAGGGGCAACAATATCCAGCACCACCTGCCATACGGGTCAAATACAACCAGGAGGGGGGAGGGAAATCAACATTTTATCAGGATGTTCTTTCTGAAGTTAGGAATTATGATGAAATAAGAGCTGAAACAAGCAATGAACATTTTGTAGACAATGAAAATTTACCTAGGCGTTCAGAGAGAATACGTAATCAACTTAACAACTTAGAGCCCAATTCTTTTTTACTGGGTCCTTATCCATACAGGGGGGGGGTACAACAGGAACAAGAATCAGAGATGGTAACCTGTGAGACCCCTTATAATACTGAATTTTTTAGGAATCAACATGTGTTTTCCAATCAAGATGGTTTTTGCATTTACAATTACAGTGAATTACAGGTTACAGATACCTTTTTTGACTTATTCACAAAGGGTTTCAAATTTATCCCTCAAAAAAGTTGTGATATTACCAAAACTATTTTAGATTTAAAAATTTTTATTTGAAAATTAAATTTAGAAAATTTGTTGGGAAATCAAAATTTTGAACCTAACCACAGTGCTCTCTCTACACATGCCTAGTGTATATAACCCCCCCATACATCCCCAGTTAAAAAAACTTGCAAACAAGGATGGAAAGGAAAATTAGACAGGTTCACAGATTTCATGCATATAGTCCCAATTTACAAACACCTGAAATTGAATTACTTAGCCAACTTAGTCATAACCCGAACATTAGGGTCATGGAACCCGACAAGGGTGGGGGTATAGTACTTATGGATAAAATAGTATATGAAGGGAAAATGAATGATATCTTATACAACGGACCTAGATACAGGCCCGTTTCTATGAATGAGATTCATGTCTCTTATAAAAAGATAGACTTGGCACTTAATGATTTGTTTGATCAGGGTATTATTGATTTTGGGGCGTATTCTTATCTTGAGAATACAAACCCCAGGGTTCCCTCTATATTTGGGATACCTAAGGTGCATAAAGATACTCAACCCCCCCCCCCCTTAGACCTATAGTTGCTGCACAGGGTTCCAAAATATCCCCTTTATCTAAATTTGTAGATATGAAACTAAAAAATATTTGGGGTAAGGAAAACCACTTACTTAAAGACTCTTGGGAATTTTTGGCTAAGATTGCATCAGATTTATATTCCCCAGATCTGGTTTTTCTTACCATTGATATTGTAGATCTTTTTCCCATGATTCCACATGACCAAGGCTTAGCCTGGTTAGAGACAGCCCTTAGGAAAAATACAGGGGCTAGCGAGAATGACATTTTTTTGATTATGAAATTAATGGAATTAGTTCTTAATAACAACTTTTTGTATTTTTCAGGTGAATATTTTCAACAGATTTCCAGGGTGGCCATGGGGGCCAACTGTGCCCCCACCTATGCTGACATGGTGTTATCTGTTTCGGAAAATTTACATGTTCTCAACAGTGTATAAGGTCAGTATTGGACTTTCTATTCAAGATTCTTGGATGATATTTGTATTTTTTGGACAGGGCCAATGAACATACTTGAAGAATTTGTTAGTTATATAAGTTCCAGTACGGCATTTTTGAAAATTACACATCAAATTTCCAAGAATCAGGTGAATTACTTGGATGTCACCTTGAAAGTCCAAGGGGGGGGGGGGGGTTAAATCAACCATCTTTAGAAAACCCACTTTTTCTAACAGTTACCTTAGATATACAAGTTTACACCCTAATTTTCAAAAGAGGGGGATAGTTAAGGGACAATTTGTCCGAGCTTCAAGGATGACGTCTGATGACTCTGATTTTGCACATGAATGTTTGGTGCTTACTAAGTTATTTCAGGAGAGGGACTATCCTTTAGAACAGGGGTGTCCTTTTCAGCATTAAGGGCGGTTGGGTTAACAAAAATGGTCTGGGGCATGGGGCAGGTGAGGACCAAAAAAAAAAAAAAAGGTCTCACATTAACTGAGAGAAAAAAGCACTGCTTTATGTGGACTAATGTAGGTTAATTTGAACGCTGGTTTCCATGTCTTCCATCATGTTAATGGGCCATATGTTGTCCAAAGCGCTCAGTATTAGATGTCTTCCTCAGCAATAACCCTCAAATGGATTAATTTGAAAAGTACAGTTGTGTATTACACTTATAAATTTAGAATCTATAGCTAGCATATACATAAATAAAAAGATAATTTGAGGTACCGGTACTGAAACCTGTGGAGATCCAGAAAAATTGAGAGGACTAAGGCAGTGGACACAAAGCACAAAGTAGACCATACCGCCATCCAATAAAGCAAAATCTTGTTGTTCTCTATGCTACCCTTGTGGGTCTCCCCGTGGTGGCATTTTCAGGTGCTTCCATGCAGGGCAACTTACTATTCAAAGGATTCTGGCCCAAAAAAAAAAAAAAAATTGATTGGGGGGCACATTTTTTTTGCTTGTTTGTTCACATGGGCAGCAGGGAGCAAAGAAAAACTTCAGATGAACGTGGGCAACATACTCCACCCAAAGGAGCAAACTCGTGAAGTTTGATTTGTAAAGCACCTTTTTTGCAATAACGTGAAATCTGCAGACTGTCACTGAAGATCGAGTAAACAGGCAGTACTTAACTTTATTCCAGCAACCAGAAACAACGGCCATGCATACGACTTTAACTTCAAATCAACAAAAATGCTGCTCGAAAACTTTTCTTTTTATCGACGTATGTCTAATAGCAGCAGCTAGCCGGGTGGTGAGTGTGGCTGGGGTACCTTTTTTTTATGTATGTGTAACTGGAACTGGTACCACCTACACTGGCCTAGACTAAAGGTTGGGTGGTGTGCCTTCTGCTACTTTTCCTCTCTACTATTGAAAAACTTGAATTGCAATCGTCCGCTACTCCTGCATTTGCACTGCACTCCCCCCCCAACTAACTATCCCCCCTTAGTCTAGTAGTCGCTACTAAATCAGTCAAGCTATAATAAGTGCTAATTGTTGTAGTGTAGTGTAGCGGTAGTGTAGTGTAACACACACATAAACAGTCAAACACAAACGGTATCATCACGTAGGGTTCCGCACGCATTTCTTCCTGCAACTTTTTCTTCAACAAAACCGTTACACGGCCAACGCGCGCGCGAACGTGACGCTGGTACGGGAAAAAAAAGTAAAAAAAAAGAAAAGAAAAAGCGAGAGCAGCAACTAAAAAAAACGACACGGAAAAAAAAAAATTTATTTAATTTAAATTTAATTCATGGTCCGCATGTGGAAGAGCTCTGTCTCTGAGCATGCGCTCAAGGGCTGCTGGTTGGAACACAACTGCTTTAGAACTTATTGACAAAGTGTGTAATGAAGTGAAAGCAGGGAGGGCTATCAAATATCGGCCTGTTTTAGGGACGGGTAGCCTGTCTACTTCTTCTTCTTCTTTTAGCGAAGTCCAGGAATCAAATGGGGGTTACAACACGGTATTTGTTATGGATTATAGTGCCAACTCAGGCACTATTAGAAAAATAGTGGAAGAAGAATGGGCTTATTTTAGTGACATTACTGATCTTACAAATTTGAAAGGGAAAAATATGAAAACTGTTTTTCATAAAGGGAGAAATATTAAAAATATTTTAGAACACGAGTTGGTGACACAAATTTCCTTTAATCAACGTAAGGGCACATATAAATGGCAGCTTGTGGGCAATGTAAGTTTATAGCACACACTGACAAAGTATACATTCCAGTGAGAAACAGATGGATTAATGCATCTAACTATTTCAACTGTAATAGTCAAAGATTAATTTATTTAAGTATGTGCCAGATTTGTCATGGTTTTTATGTGGGAAAGACGGAAAGGCATTTAAAAAGGAGGATTTATGAACATATGTATGAAATACAAAAGCAGAATTATAGTAATGCCTTATTCCGTCATACTTTGACATGCCCACAAGCTACATACACCTTTTTTGTACTTGAGATACAAAGGAGAGATCATAGAGGGGGTCCATGGGGGACCCGGTTAGAATACCGGGAAACTTTTTGGCAGGTGTTGCTGGAAGCCAATAGACAGCCTGGTATGAATGAACATATATCTGTCTTACCATTATTGAAATTAAAAGCTGCTAAATTATAAAATTACAATTTTACATTTATATTTTAAATATTTTTTAACTTTATATTATGTCCTTTTAATTAAGGGTGGACGATTTTGACATGTAATGACCAGTAATTTTATGTAATATATTAATTTTATTTGGTTTAGTAAGAATTCATGTTGTACTTTTAGGGTTTGTCTTTAAAGTTAATTAAAGTAAATTAATTGATGGATATGATTGGTTATGTAAAGTTTAAATGGACTGTTGGTGCAACAAGATTTTTTATCTGAAGAAGTCGGATATTTAAACTGACGAAAACGTTGTGATTCAATTTTGACGTTAATACAATAAATCTTCTTGTGGTTGCGGTCCTCCTGTCATCTGGTTTTTGTTTTTTGTAAGTTTCTTATTACCAGTAGAGTCTCCGGTGCTGTTTCAAGGTTTGCGCAGAGGTAAGCACTGTTAACTTCCGGTTACTGTTTCTTATACTCAGTTAGCTTCCAAATTGCTTAACCTGTGTAGGCATTGCTTATCCCTGTGCAAACAAGCTTAAACCCACTTACTGCTGCTTAAAAGTGCTTACTCTCACTTATCCCCACGCTAATTTCTTTAAAAAAAAAAAAAGGGTTGATAGGAAAGTAGTGAAAAAGAGGCACAAAGAGGGAAAGACAGTAGGGAAAATAGCTAGGGATGTGCAGGAGGGTGTAGAGAAGGTCCATAGCTGCCCATTTCTTCTACAGCAACAGCTGTGCATATACACTGAATTTGGAGGTGGATTTGGACACTGAGAGAGGGGTGAGGACAACAATAATATGTTGTGATGTCAGTTAGACCAGATTACATGTGTCCAGTGGATACGTGTGAAATGGGCAGCTATGTATGGGGTGACTTTTTGGGGGGGAATAGATTGCCCCTTTTTTTTCAGGTGAGAGTGGGATGTTGGGGAGGGATAGTAGGTATATTTGGGGAGATAGGTTGGGTAGGTTAACAGGGAAGACAAACAAGATGCATACATGAGTGGTATATGACACATGTGGGGGGTAAACACCTTGATGGGGGGGTGTTGGGAAATCAGAAGCCCATGAGCCCCCTACTGGAAACAGTGGGACTGAGGTCCCCACCCAAGGGCAGTCACCACTGCACCTTCACAGCCCCAAAGGTGGCTGTGCTGGGGGCTGAGTCAGAGAGCCAGGCCGACCCTCTAGTCAAGGCACGCGGCCCTTGAGCTGGCATAGCAGATCTCTGACCTCCCTCCAGAGCTCACTATGCACCACGACCCGGACCTGGCGATGGGTGACAGCTTCCTGTCCGCACCTGCTCCCAGGGGTTGTGAGCCCCATCCCTCTGAGCCAGTTCCACCCAAAGGTGGTGCAGGACCAACGGATGAGGAGGTCCCGTGTTGGGCCCCAAATGTGTTGGTGCCCGGTGCCATGGCCAGCTGAGCTGGGGCAGGTGGGTCCGCTGGGACCCGCATTCCCATACGTGCTATGGTGGTTATGGTTTATCAACATATGTGGGTTAGTAATAGTCAACACATTCCAGGATTAGGTATAACAGCATGCGTAGATATTCCCATTAACCCAGACACTAGTTATGGAACAGTTGCATAGCAAACGGAACACATGCACATATGGGACCACAGTGGTAATAACATCAGCATGCAAGTACATTGATGACACCATGCCACCAGTGTTGGAGTATTTCAACATAGCACATGCATAGAAACAGATTTATATAATTATCAAACAATAGGACATATGTCCCAACATTACAGTGGAGTCATTACGCACCAGTTGAGATGGGTATTTAGTGTATTGTTGGAGATATGGTGGGAGGGAGAGAAAGATGTCAATTAACAACTAGTATATTCTTGTAGTTCACATTACTTTCCTAGTCATTGCTGTTATCTGTACCTTACAAGTATTACTATACTACCCTATCGCCTTAGTTTGGACAGTGATATGGCTGTTGACAACTATATACATGGACTGGTTTTACCTGCAGTATACACCTCTTACCTGGTATACCTGTGGAGGAATTGTTTGTTAACCCTAACTATTTCTACACATACTCCCAGATTCCAGGTTGATGCTATGCACATACCTGTCCAACTCTTTATGCACAGACTCTGGCCATGTCTTGACCACATGCAGGTGAACCGAGACATATGTAGGCTATTGCCCTCTTCAACCTTTAGTGACTTACAACACTCTTATACAGGATTTTCTAGACAGTTATATTATGTATCACAGTGTGGGTGACAGTGATCAGTGATACCTTATTATTCAGGGCAACTGCATCACTCAGTACCAGTACAGGGTATCAAGCTTTTATTTATTGGCGCAGTGTTTGGATCTGACGTACCTGTAGGAGCAATGTTTGTTAGCACTATCTGAATGTTGCCACACAAAGTACCAGATTTCACATTAGTATTATGCACATACATCTCACTCTGTTACTGTACACAGTCTGGTCACAGCTTGACAACATGGGGGTGTAGATGGGACATACGTGGCTTATTACTCTCATAATATTTTGGGGAGTTATTAGTGTGATGGGTTTGTTCTTACAGATGTGTGACAATCAGTTGTATTTCTTGTTTGCTGCCCAAACATATGGGGTCATTCCACTGATTTCCCAGGGGGACAGGCAGCAGATATGGGCTGATCTACTGGGGATTCTGGACTTATCTGTACAGTTGTGGGGTATGATTCTGTATGCAGCCTACTTCCACTCCCAGGATGCAGACCATGGCTGTGTCTGCTAAAACTAAAACACTGTCCATCACAGTTGTGTGTGCTATATAGATATTGCTGTATATCTCTTATCTGATTTCTGTCTTATAATTCTCCTGTGGTTTTACATTCTGACCTTGTATTATAACACTCTTATACAGGATTTCCTAGACAGTTATATTATGTAGCACAACGTGGGTGACAGTAATGAGTAATACCTTATTATTCAGGGCAACTGCATCACTCACAATGCCATAAAATACCAAAGTAAACAGTACCAGTACAGGGTATCATTCTTTTATTTCAGGGCACAGTGTTCATATCTGACAGACCTGTGGGAACACTGTTTGTTAGCACTACCTGAATGTTGCCACACAAAGTATCAGTTTCCACATTACTATTATGCACATACATCTCACTCTGTTACTGTACACACTCTGGTCACAGCTTGACAACATGGGGTGTAGCTAGGACATACTTGGCTTATTCATCTCATAACAGTTTGGGGAGTTGCTAGAGTGACATGTTTGTTCTTATAGATGTGTGACAATCAGTTGTATCTCTTGTTTGCTGCCTATACCTCTGGGATCATCCCACTGATTTCCCAGGGGGACAGAGTGACAGGCGGCAGATATGAGCCAATTTACTGGTCATATCTGTACAGTTGTGGGGTATGATTCTGTATGCAGACTACTACCACTCCCAGGATTTGAACCATGGCTGTGTGTGCTAAAAATACAACAATTTGCGTCTCAGTTGCATGTGCTATTTGGATTTTGTTCTCTAACTTGTCACTGTTTTCTGTCTATGTCTCTCTCAGTTATACTAAATGATCTCTGGGGATTGCACCAGTCATATACAGACATTCCAACACATTCTATTTATGTTGTACAGTGTGGGTAACAGTGCTTAATGCAACAGTATTATTAAGTAATTACAAATCTACATTACCATATGATATCAGAGTATACACATGCAGTCCAGCAGTTAGATCTTTATTGTCAGGCTATTATGCTTTTATTTACATACAAACTATATGAGACTCTTCCTGCCATATTCTCCGGTGTATGCAGTACTTGCCTTAAGCAATACAGGTTTTATACTGGCAATTAACTTACTAATACGTTTAGATTTATTTCCTATGACAGTACATGCAAGAGTATTACTAACCTGCCTCACGTCGCAACCTCTCCAGGTGACATCCATGGGCCTCCAGGTTTGCAGCCCGCTCACTTGCCGCTGTGAAGGACATAAGAGGAATATTTAGCCATACCTATCCATAATATACATGGCATTTATTAAACAGGTAGTGGAGTGATACTTACACACAGCTGGGACAACCCTGCCTTCCTAACCTCTTGGATCCACTGTTCCAAGAGATCCCCCTTTCGCCGCTTCAGGTCGGCATAATGATGCCTGACCTGCTCACCAGTTTGGGGTATGCCAGTAGCACTGGTGAGGTCACAGGTGAGACGGTCCCAGGCTTCCGCCTTATATTGAGAACCCTGGTACTGGCCCTGCAGCAGTCTCTGCTCATAGTCTTTGACAAGGAGTCCTGCCATGACTCTGGACTCCTGGATGCCCCAGCGCTGCAAATGAAAGCGCACTCCCTCTCCCATTCCTGACATGGTACCTGCAAGGGGAAGCTACAACCAGTTATGAGATGTATTCCCGCCTGTTGGGTTTAGGTAGGGCTGATTTCCCATACTTTGCAGTGACTGGATGGTTTTGAAAAGGCTAAGCTTTGGGCACACCTGCTTACCTAAGGTTGGCATGGTTTAAAGGGGTATACCACTGGGCAAATTGAGTTAGCTGGCCTACACATTGCTTACACCTACTAAACTGGCCTGTGCAATGCTTAGCATTGCTTAATATTTACTTTGCATTATATTTGCTTTTTGGCATTGATTTATTATTCATTACATGTTATATATATGTCTGGTATCCATGATTTATGTGTACGTACATTGTATGTGGTCCTTGTGTTTAACAGGGGACTTCAACACTCTATTACAATTACACCTCACATCTGGGCTTACTTCTGTACTCCAGTTCACATATTTATGTTATGTAGTAGGTTATAGAACATATGACTGTATAGTGATTCCTTTCACATGTTCTGCTTGATCTTACTATAGTGAGGATTTGTTTGGTGATACCTCATGTTTATGTACTACTGTGATGGCTTGGTGGTTAACTATTGTGAATAGTGTATAGGGTCCTGGGTTCAAGACCTGCAAGGCTGTTTATTTTGTTGCTGGGCAGAACAGCGACTGTTGGATACAGGGTGATTAAGGCACTTTAAAGCACTTGTAAGTAGGTTTGTGGGGGCTTGCATGAGGGTAGGCTATGCTAACCTTCAGTTAAATATGCTTACAGAGGGTTAGCTTCAATATTGCTTAACCTGTGTGCATTGCATACCCCCATGCAAACGGGCTTAAATCCACTTACTGGTGCTTGCATATGCTTACTCCCACTTACTACTGCTTAATAGTGCTTATACTTGTTTACTAGTGATTACTCCTGCTTACTACTGCACTACTTCAGACAGTAATGTCTATTGGTTTTTGGGAAGGTGGGGGATTTGGAAGCTATATGGAGTTATAATTCATTACACATTTTACCTTCCATTTGTATCCCTGATTCCTGTGTACATATACTATATGGGGCACATGTGATTATCTGTGGACTTTGCAACATTATGACACTAACACCTCACATCTGCATTTAATGCAGTACTCCAGTTCACAAATATATGTTATTTACTAGGTTATGCAACTAAAAGTATTGGTCATAATGGGATTTGACATGGAAAATAGAATGTGCTGCAGTGGGACTCAAACCAGGAACGACTGCTTGTAAGGTGAATGCTCTGCCCACTACACCATTGCTATACTGCTTCATTTGCATATATCTTCCTTTTTATTCTCTTCTGCCATTTAAGCTGCATTAACCGTAGCTAAGTGATGGGCAAACCTGCACACCTATGGTTAAATTTCATCTGTTTCATAAAAAAATACATATATCTGTATATTGTTTGTGTTTACTATTGCTCTTGTACACATGGGGGATGTTGCTGGGGGTATGTGGACACCTATGAGTGGTCTCGCTCATTCTTTTAGGGCTTTCTGCTGTTCTTCATTGCAGGGGCATGTATATTCTGATAAGTCTGCTCTCAGACATGCCCCCTGCACTCTTACATGCTCCTTGTTAGATTAAGAGCTCATGCAGCACGCCTTCATTAATATGCATGGTGCACTGCCATCCTGGTCCTGAACGGCCACTTCTGTGCAGGACTAAGCTAGTCCTGCATGGAAGAATAGTAAATCTGGGGGAATGCCTTCTTGAAATTTGTTCCTTTATACTGCTTATATATTTCTATCCTTTTGGCTATTAATAGCAAATATATTTTGTCTTTCTTAGACCTTTCATACTTTTTGTTTCTTTCTACAGCCTCCATTTTCCTGGATACATTATTCTTGAGGGTGGGTCTTGAAAATGCCTGAATATAAGAATGATGCCATCCCCTTTTCTACTGATGTAGCATATACTGAGCCATTCCAGAATCCCATCAGCTTCTTAACTGCCTTTTCACCCAGTCCACCCACCTTTAAATAATGTAATATGATAATTCCAAGGTATGTTTTCATTTTGAACATTATTACTATCTCACATAATACCATGTAGTTTTCTCTGCACTGTTTATTTCTCAGGAACATTATCTTGAATGAATCTGCATAGAACTAGTTTAACTAGCATACAACTGGCAAATTGGCTCAAAAGGTTAAGGGTATGAGCCAAAAAAGTACAGTTTTGTAAGCTTAACTTACCTTAACAGTAGATATTTGAATGATCACTGCTGCAGTAGCTTTTGCTATATAAGTTATATCCTGCCAAAGGTATAAGAGCTGGCCAGCTTCCAAAGCTTCAGGGCACCTTCCATCTGCCCAAACTGTCAAGCAGCTTGAGCTGAGCTGACTAAAAGGCAAGTTTGGGTGAGAAGTCCTTCAGGGCTTTCCTGCCAGCAAAGAGAGGGAGGCTGATCCCTGAAGGGACAATGCTAGGAATGACAAAAAATACATTTCCACACCTTGATGTAAAAAACACACCAAAAAACAAGGGGGATGGAGGGAGGGAGTGGCTACTGCAGCAGTGATTATTAGAACATCTACTGTTATAGTAAGTTCAACTTACACAACTGTCTTCATATTGATCACAGATGCAGTAGCCTTAGCTATTTGGGTAGATTACCATAGCTAACTATATTTAGGAAGTGGAAGGAGAAGGGTCCAGGAGCCCTTGGAGAATGGTCCCAGCAAAGCATGATCTAGACCTAGAGAAGGAATCCAGCTTATAGAACTTTGTAAAAGTATGTACAGAGGACCAATGGACATCTTGTAGAATGCTTCTGGAATCCAACCCTTTCCAAAAAGCTGTAGATGAAGACAAGGTCCTTGTCGAGTGTCCCTTGACCCTGCCTGTGATATATTTATCATGGTGAGTATAACAAAGGTAATAGCCTCAGACAATCATTTGGAAATAGTCTGTTTGACACCAGTTGTTCCTTCTTCTTACCTTCACAAGAAATGTACAATTGACCCAAGTATCTGAAAGATTTAGTTCTGTTAAGAAAGTACTTGAGTTGTCTGTGGACATCCAAGGTATGGAGCATTCTTTTCCCCTCATTGTTTGGTTCAGGAAAGAAAACAGGAAGATGGATAGTTTGGCTTAAAGTGAACTCAGGTAGCACCTTAGGCATAAAAAAGGATTAGTTCTCAAAGAAACCCTGTCTTTGTGGAAAATGAGGTAGGGTTGACTTGCCATAAGAGCTTGTGATTCAGATACCCTTCTTACAGAGGTCAAAACAATCAATAAAACTGTTTTCCATGTTAAGACTCTAAAGCCAGCCAGATTATCTGGTTCAAATGAAGCAAGTGTTAGCTTCTCTTAAGATCTCAAGTAGGGGCCACCTGTTTACTTGGAGGCCTGTTATGCAGAACCCCTTTCAAGAACATTTTGACATTCATCTGCCTTGAGAGAGGAGGATCCATAGGCAGACACGTTGAAATGGCCAATACATGAACCTTGATAGAGGAATAAAAAAGGTCATAGGATAATAACTCACACAAATATTGTAAAATCAGAGAACAACTAACCCTAAATGGGTGCTGGTTATGTTGTTGGCACCAACTACAAAACCTTTTCCATTTGCTAATGTATGATATTCTCATAGCAGGCTTTCTTTTCTCCATTAATACCAGCTGCACATAGGTTCATAGGACTATATTAGGCTATTGGCCCAGAGATACTTATAATCCTAGCCAAGTATTTCACCCATGTTCCCACAAAGTCAGCACCTGTTTTTCCTGTCCATCGGGGACACAGGTAGGATCCCAGGGGTATATTTTCTGTTTCCCATCCAGTTGTCCAGGTTCCTGTTAAAGAGGCCTAGTGAGATGCTCTGCTTGATATGGAGAGGGAGTCTATTCCACAGATGGGAGAGTCATTGGGACACAAATCTATCCCACCAACAAGTTCTAGTAACGTCACAGACCAGGTTGAGGCTTTGCGTGCGGGTTGTGTGAGTGGAGTTTGACTTACAGATATGCAGCAACTCCATCAAGGCGGAGTCTGAGATGGCCATGTATGCCAGACACAGGTCACCTCTGAGCAGTCTGTATGAGATTGAGTAGAGGGACAAGGCATTTATCCTATCTGTATAGGATAGGTGTATGAGACCCTGGGTTTTCCCTGGTCAGGAAACTCTGTGGTCTCTCCAACTGCTGCATGTGCTTGGAAAGGTACATGCTGAAGGGGCATTGTACTCGATAATGGGTCTGATAAGGGAGGGGTAGAGAGATGGTATGACCTCCTTGTTCCTGGATGAAATACACATACTTATGAGGTGGGTCATGTAGAAAGCCTTCCATAAAACTAAGGCAATGTGGTGGTCAAAAGTCAGGTTGCTATCAACCTGGATGCCCAAGTCCCTAACAACTGATTTCATGCTTAGTACGTAGCCATTTTCCCCAAAGGGGATAATGATGCATTTCATGGCATTCAGTTTGAGGTCATCCTTCTGGCACCAGTCATTAGTTTGGGTAAGGCCCTCTTGGAGGATGTTCACATCACTAGGGGAATTTATCACAGTGCCCAGCCTGCAGTCATCTGCAAACTTGGTAAGCCACAGACCACTGGTTTTGGCTTGCACCTCAGAAAAGTATATCCCAAACAGTAGAAGCCCCAAGACCAATCCTTGGGGTACGCCACTTGTAACTGGTCTTCTACCAGAGATGGCTTCCCTATTTTGACTGAGTGGGTTCTATCAGTGAGCCAGTTAGTTACTGATGCCTAGCTGGGACAGTTTATCTATTATGCCCAAGTGGGGAATCGTATCGAAGGCTTTGGCTAGGACAAGGTAGGTGAGCGGTGTGTACTGTCTTCCTCTCATCCATGACTTTGGTGACTGTTTCGAAAAAGGCAAACAAGTTTAACAGGCATGATCTCCCTTTGACAGAACCAAACAGTGTGGGATTGAGTGTTTGGAGGTTGCCAATGTCCTTGTTTATAAGGTCCATGATAATGCGTTCCATGCCCTTGCAGATCAGATAGTTAGGCTAATAGGCCTATCATTGCCTGGGTCAGGGATGACAGTGGCTGTTCTCCATTCTGCTGGGACATAGCCAGTGCACATGCTTTTGTTGAATAGGCTGTCTTGTGGTGCTGAGAGCTCTTGCCTGAGTTCATGTAGGCGTTAGCCAGGGATGTTGTCAGGTCCCATGGAGGCTATATGTTTTGCCTTTGAGAGGGCATTAATGACCTGCTCCCTGGTAATGAGGGAAGGGTGGCAGGTGCTAGGGATTTCCTGGTTTACTGATGGGGGGCTACAGGGGGGGTGAAGTTTTCACTGAACTTGTCTTTCAGCAGGTTGGCTATATATTTGGAGTTTGTGTATATGGTGTTCTTGACCACCAATTCAAAGCAGATTTGGGGATTACCTTTGAGATTGTAGATGTATGCAAAGAAGGCCTTGTGATTGTGCTTAGTGGATGTGGCCAATTTGGACTTGAAGTTAGCCTAAGAGGATTTCACCAGTGAACTTAATTGCTTGGTCAGACAAAGGAGAGATTGCTTCCAACTTGTCACCTGCTTCTTCTTAGTCCCGGACAGCAATTTTTTTCTTTTTATTATAGCGTCTGTTTATTGCTGCTGTCCACCAGACAGGTTTATTCTTCCTTGAGGAAGATGATTTGGTTCTGTCAGGTATTGCTGAGTCCATGCAGCTATATAGGTACTCATATAGTTTTTTGGTGTAGGCTTGGATATTAGTGCTTGTTCCAACTGAAGGGATGGTGGCTGTGAAGCTGCTTATACCTGCTCTTAGGAGGTTGTAATCAGCATTGCAAAATTATTTTTGTTCAACCCTAGCAAGGGGGGGGGGGGTCAGGGGAGATGGTGACTTCAAAAGTGAATTGCTTTATGATCGGATCTTTCCAAGGAGGATGACACTGTAGGGGTGCTACAGTGGCTACTCATGTTGGTTAGTACCAGGTCCAGGATATTTTCACCTCTTGTGGAGGTGTCGACCAGCTGATCCAATGCATTGGCAATGACAAAATTGAGGAATCTTTGGGCATTCGTGTTTGAGCTAGAATAGGTCTTCCACTCTATGGTTGGGTAGTTAAAGTTTCCCAGGATCAGGGTAGAGGGTTGAATTTTGTTGGATTCAAGTAAGTCCAAATAGGTGGAGTGGGCCTCCTGAGTCATGGTTGGGGGTCTGTAGCTAGCTATGATTTGAATAGGTGTTTTGTCAACAGTGAACTGCACCTGAAGTGTCTCCTGTGCATCATACTGTTTGACCAGCCTGGAGGTGTGTATGTCTTACATAAATATTGAAATTCCACCTCCTTTGGGGTCTGAAAGTATGGTAGGACAAGTAACCTGGTAAGGCTGGGGTCTATTCCTCAGCTTTGAACCAGGTTTCAGTGACTGCACAAATGCTGGCATTTTCCAGGGTGAGGAATGTTTGCAATGAGTGCAGTTTCATGTTAAGACTCCTAGCGTTTAGCAGCATGACCTTTACATTTCATTTAGAAGAATTTTTCATGTTGGTAATTTTGTCCTCATGACTTTGCCTAAAAAAGGCACTATGGAAGAGGTAAAAGACTTTGCCAGAAGCCTGAAGCCCAGGGGAGACAGATGAAGACCATCTCTGACATAGCATCATGGTCTATCAATCATGTCCTCCCAGGCTGTCAGGTACTGGATCCCCTTGGAATGACACCAGAAACTAAGCCAATTGTTAAAGTCAATAATTTTCTGTTCGTATTTGTATCAATGGCTCGCCATTGAAAAAATATTTTGAGATTTCTCTCTGCTTACTTCTGCTTGCTTGCTTGCTTACTGTGGGATTTGAAGTCTTCTTAAGACACTCAGTCTTGCTGGCTGGATTCTGCTAAAATTCAAAGTCTAGTTATATTTGCATTCACAGTCTGTTGCATACAGAAACTTGCAGAATATACACTGATGAGAGAATATACTTTGCAGCACTTGTCTTTAAGAGCAGTAACCAATAACTTTTATAATAAATAAAACTGGACAAACGTTGCAGCTTAAAAGTACTGTTCCAACTTTACTTCTCATATAGTACAGATGATGTGAGAGATATAACATTTACCTTGGGACTTGTGTCCCTACCAAACCTCTCTAACATAGCTGGATTTATACAGCTCTTTATATACTGTTTTAGTCCTGTAGAAACAATACTAAGCTTCCTTGTTTAACAATGTCTTGTAAGAGACCAGCTTTGCTGACAGTGTGAATATCCTGTAACAGTGTCCTAATGTCCATGTAGAAAAACATATTTTTGAGGAAACACATTGTCTGTATTCTATTTGGATCTGTGTATATGACCATATGTTCTTGTACCAATGCTGATAAGCATATCCTGTTTTTTATGAAGAAAAACATATTTTTGAGAAAACACATTGTCAGAGATCAGCTTTTCTGACAGTGTGAACATCTTGTGTCATATCCTGTTTTTCCATGCAGAATAACATGTCATTGTTCTTTAAAAGCAGATTTTGCATCTTTGTTCTTGCATACATCCTGTTTGAGTCTGTAAGGGAATAATGTCCATTCTTTAAAAGCAGATTTTGTATTTTTGCTCTTGCATACATCCTGTTTTGAGTCTGTAAGGGAAGAATGTCCATTCAGCAGATTCCTTTTCCAAGCCATGGTCATTTAGTATGACTGCTGATCACATATTACTTAAACTTTGTTTCTGCATTTAAGCAAGCCTTTTCTTTCAGCATATTTACAACATAATTAATTTCAGATTTATATTCATAAAATCTAACAGTATTGAGGCATCATTCTGGGTGACGGTAGCATGCTGCTTAAAGCTAGGCACATACCTGCCTGGGACACATATTCAGCAAGCTCGATCATGTCTCTCTCCATATAGTCCAGAGAGGTACATCTTAAGTCATTCACACCAACATGGACTATGACAGAGTCATAACAGTACCTGTTGGTGGGAGACTTGAGTGCATGAGTGATATGGTGGATTCTAGCACCTGACACGCAACTTACCTTGACTTTCCCCTTGTCTAGCCTGGTGAGGGGCACATCTGTGTGTATCACGATAGAGTCTCCTATGACTAGTATGTTGGGTTTGTGGCTGGGCCTTAGATGCTCTGTGACACAGGCATGTGTACTATGAGTGGTGCTTGGTGTAGTGGGTTGTGATATGCGTGTGTGTTTTTGCCTCAGAGGTTTCTTTTGTTTATTTATGTTTTTGTTGAGAACCTCCACATCCTCAAAAAACAGGTGCCTAAAGGGAATTAAGACCCTATCATCCAGGCAGTCAACTGAAGATGAATGATGTTGGAGTATATCAAACACACCTGCTGTGTGAGTAGATCCATTCTGTGAGGAAGATTGTGATAATTGCCCCTGGCCATTTCCAGAAGAAAGGAAAACAATGTTTGCCTGGGCCAGAAGAGAGTCACTACAATGATCTTGAAGGAATCTTTGGATGTACCCTGGATATTAATGAAAAGGCATATTAGAACATTCCTTTCCAAAGAAAAGAAAAGTTATCAGCCTTCCAGGCCTTGTTGCATGGTGTCGTGGAACTGAATTTCGCCAGTTGATTGTTCTGAGAAGAGGCAAAGAGGACTAATTGAGGAACTCCCCACAGATGGATCAAATCTTGGAAGATCCCTGGATCTAGTTTTCACTCGTGAGGATCTGCCCTGTTCCTGCTCTGTTTGTCTGCTACACAATTTTGCTCTGACAGAATGTAGAATGCCTGTAGAGTGAAATTGTGCTGTGAAGCTATATCTCAAGCTAACATACTTAGTTTGCAAAAGAGGTATGACCTGGTTCTCCTTTGCTTTTTGATGTACCACATCACTGTGGTATTGTCTGTAACCACTTGAAGAGGCCCCAGGGACTGAATATGGTTCAAATAATTGAGTGCCCTGATTAGGGCAAGCATCTCCTTGATATTTATGTATTTGCATCTGTCCTTCGTGTCTCACACCCTTGTACTTTTAACTCTCTTGAAAATTCTCCCCAAGCAAAGTCTGAAGCATCTGTGGTGATTGACTGATTTGGAACAGGGAGGGAGAAGGGGAGACCTTGATTTAAGGATATCTGTTGTCTCCAAGTGATTTCTCTTCTGACAAACCCCAGTACTAGTATCTGAAAAGATAAAGGGTTTTGATGCTGGAACCAAAGATATTTCAGATACCATTGTATCTTTCTTATGTTGAGCCTTGACAGGGACATCATGAGAATCATAGATGCCATGAGACCCAAAATCCAAAGGTATTCCACACAGTGACCGAAGTCTGAGCGGAAAAACTTAGAAATAGATCTAAATAAAGATCTATTTTTTTTTCCTGTGGAAAAAAGGTCTTTAAAATGAGGTGTCTAACTGACATGCCAGGAACACAATCCTGTGTGATGGAGTCAAGAAAGACTTGTGAATGTTCTCTTGAAATCCCATATTGTGTAAAAGATCTCTCACAAAAGAGAGAGATTCCTGACATTTTGAAAAAAAACTCTGCAAAGATAAGCAAGTCATCTAAGAATGACAAAATGTGGATACTTTGTAGCCTGCAATGAGCTATATAACTGGAGCTAGACACTTTGTGAATACTATTGGTGCAGTGGAAAGTCCAAAGGGTAAGGCACAGAACTGACAAATGTGATCCAGACAGACAAAACCATAAACACCTGAAGTCTGGATGAATAGGAGGTGCAGTGGTGCAGCTGTAGAACTGTCACCTCACAACAAGAGGCTCTCCGGTATGATTTTTGGCTGGGGTGCCTTCTGTATGGAGTCTGCATTTCATTCCTGCATTCATGTGGGTTTCCTCCGGGTGCTTCGGTTGCTTCCCATGTTACAAAGACATGCATCTGGAGCATTTCTCCCTGGGCCTCCACTGAAAATTGGCTCATTCCAAGTTCGACTTTCCTGGTTGAATAAATACATTTTAAGTCTAATATAACCAGGAAACTTGTAAACTTGAAAGTGTAAGAAGAGGCAACAGGTTGTGAAGTGACATCATTTTGAATTTGGGCACTACTATGGACCAGTTTAGGAAAGAAAGATCCAGAATGGTCTCCAAGCATTTCTTTCTTTGGGACTAGGAACATCTTTGAATAAAATCCCTTCCCCACCTGGGAAGGAGGAATTAGCTCTAACACTCCATGGGTAGCATATGGTGAAAAACAGGTGGAAAAACAGTCTGATCTGCAGGATGAGGCATGACCCCCTGGAAAGGAAGAATTTCCTTCCACTGCCATCTTTAACCCTGATTAATGATTTCAGAACCCATTTATCTGAAACAATATGTTGTCAGAGAAAAATGACAATTCAGACTTTCTGGAAGAAAAATAGGGCCAGGGTTGGAGGGGCTCACAAGGTCTCTTGGATAGTCATTCACACATGTTGAAGTGTCCTTGGTTTTGAGAGATTTGAGACTTATTTTTGGAACCTCCTTGACACTTCTTAAATGTCTGTTTACCTAAATTCTGTTTTTCATCTAAATTCGACGAGGATATAGAAAAGCCCTTGGGCAATTTGGAAAAGGAGGGCTGAAAAATCTTATAGATTCCCTGGCTCAGCTTACCCCTTTCATCACATTTTTGATCACCTCTGCAGCAGAGGGGCCAAACACTAAGTCTCTACCCAAGGGAGAATTTAAAATGTCATTTTTAACATCTGGAAGGTTCTGAGAATGCAGCCAAGCAAACCTCTTTAAAACTGCACTAGTGTACATTGCCCTGGAAAAAGTATGCACAGAGTCATACACACACACTGTAAACAATGAGTAGTGACATGTGCAACAGAATAAACTAAGTTATTTAAATCAGATTAAAGAAGGAACTGTAGATAAAACATTCCTCATACTTTCACAATGTGTCAGAATAAACTTTAACACATAGGCCTGACAATTTAAAATTCTGAAATTTAAATTAGCAGATTTATACACTTTTCCCCATACCTATTAATATTTCCCCATCCTTATTACGAGTGTGATTGGGATTAACTAAGCACTTAGCAGCAGAGGAGTCAGCTAAGACTATAGCTGCTGGGTCAGGTTTAGGAATAGTGTATAAAAATGTAAAAGACTGTGGAACTTTATACATCCTGTCCACCTTTTAGGCACAGCTGGCTGATTGTTAGGAAAATTGCAGGCAGTAAGACACACATCCTGTAAAACAGACAGGACAGCAGGAATGGGTGTAGGTTCTGGAAAATCCTTCTGTAATAACTCCTTGCATTGTTTGAGGGACTGAGAAATCTCAGTGTTCTCCCACTTTCCAGCAATAGTCTCAGAGAAAGAGGAAACACCCACAGGGAGAATCAGAAATATCTCACAGATAAGCAGCATATGGTTTGACTCTTAAGTGAAATTATCTAGGCTTAAAATGGGCCACAAGGGCATCTAGCTTAGTACTTACCTAAGAAAAGCTTCATTTGGATTGGAGGGTGGCATAATGATTAAGGCATTTACCTTACAGACACAAGGTGCCGGGTTTGATTCTCACATGGGGTAATTGGTTAGGCTTAAAATGTTCATAAGAGCAGTTAGCTTAGTACTAATCTATATACCTATATCTCTGAGTCTAAAGCAGAAATTTGAGGACAAAACCCAACTCCATCCCTGCATCTTCCTATTCAGAATCTTGAATTTCTTCAGGAAAGGAGGCATCCCTCTTTATTTTACCAGAGACTACTCTGCAAGAAGGATCAATAGTCTGAATCAAGCCCTGTCAATCCCAGTAAACTACTCCTAAAGAAATCTGAGAAGGAGTAGATACATGCTTGGTTTTCTGTTCCTTTTTTGATGGGAAAAATGGGGACATTCATGTTACTAATGGCAGCAGCAGCTTCCCCAGGGATGGGCACAGCATTCTGACACAACAGGAAAACCTTTCCTCGTTCTTCTCTCGGGACTGATGAGTGGTTCTTCTTGCCCACTGATGGGACCCTAACAGCTGCAGAGGGTGTAACTGACCTGCAGTCCATAGTGGCTGTAGGTAATACACCAGAGGGTTATGGGTTAAAAGATGAGTGGTCTGAGGTTCAACAAATGACCACAGCAGAGGCACCCACCTGCTGCTATGTCAAATTGCTAGTCTAATGTGGTGCCAAAGGCTATTTGCTTAACTTTTTCTTTTTGTGGCTGGAAGAAGGATCAACCATGGGAGTGACAATCTGTTCCATGGTCAAGACGAAAATGGTGCCTCTATCCTGAGAAAATAAGCAACAATGCCAGTAAAACTACCAGTCTACAAAAGTCACCTTTTTGACAGAGAAAAAAATACAGTACAAAGCACTTTCAAACACTGTGGCAGCCTCACAGCCTTAAAATAAACACAATTTCTCCACAGAAAATTGTTTATAAGTTAGACAACAGTACTTTTAAACCAATAGAAATGTATTCCATTTGAAAGTACATGACAGTCTTGAGACAGTCTGTTAAAACACAACACTTCTAGGTTTAAAATAACTTTCCCGAAGAGGAAAGTTATAAAATATCAGTAAAAAAATGAGAAAATTTAAGTTTTTTTCCCATAGACAACTATCTGCTTCAGCTAAGGAAAGTACAAGCTGATTGTTGATCCTCAAAAGCTTCAGAGGAGAGTTCTCTTTGGTGGCCGTAAAGCTCTGAGGGGCTCCACACCCAAACTTGTCTTTTAGTCAGGTCAGCTTCGGTTTCTTGGTAGTTTGGGTATGTGGAAGGTGCCTTGAGCTTTAAAAGCTGGCTGGCTGTTACATCCTTGCCGGGATATAACCCATATCGCTATGGCTACTGCAACACTGATGAATATGAAGGACATCAAGCTTCATCTTCAAGTCCTGGGTTTGACTCCCTCAATTTAAACTGTATGCAAAACTGTATGACTGCACTACTCTGAAGTCACTTGCCTAGAAAGTGCGCCCAGGACACCAGGTCACCCGTGAAAAGAAACACGTGCCCAATGAGCTTACCTGGCTAAAAATAAATAAAATCCAAATTTTGTACTAACTGTGCAAAGCCCACTTTCATTGCATATAAGCAGTGTTTTGTATCAGCTTTTTTGTATCTCTGTGCCAGTGTCAAAAAACAGCAGCGCTTTTTCTCTGTTACTATGACAATGCCACTCATATGTATGCATGTATGTGTGTGTGTGTGTGTGTGTGTGTGTGTGTGTGTGTGTGTGTGTGTGTGTGTGTGTGTGTGTGTGTGAACGTATGTATGCATGCATGTATTTATTTACTTATTTATTGCTGCCTGGTAGTCCTAGAAGGAAAGCTTTACATGGACAATTAATTAAATAACAAGAAGTGACAGAGTATTTTGATAAGCTTTATGTTTATTGTATAGGAATTAAAAAGATTGCTGCCAGAAATGAACCAGTTGTTATATTATTTGTAGCTTCCACTTTCTTTTCTAAGCCATCATCACCTGCAGACTTTTAACACAAAACACATTCCTAGGAACTACTTCATACTTAGCCAGTTCACAAGTTAAACGTTTATGTAATACTTTATCAAACACCTTGCTAAGTATAGGAAGAGCACATTATCTGTGGTCTAATTTGTCAGAGACCAACATTTCACATACTGCTTGTCTAGTCCTTCCTGTCAAGTAGAATTTTCTTAATATTCCTTTCATGTGGGAGAAAAGTCCCTTCTCCCCAAGCAGGGGAAGACCCTATGTATCCCACTTTATTATAATGAAATCCAAGGTCCCTAAGCCTTAGGATAACTTCTAAAACAAATATTATGAACATTCTGTTTGGTGAGTCCTGGTTTTCAGGTAGTCAGTCCTCAGTGGGTTGGCTGCATATCTATTTATGCATATTCCATTTTATTATTTTTTGTGACTAGTCAAAGTAATGTTAAATTTAAATAAGGTACTCTGTCATTTATTGATAGGTCAAAAGGTCACTTTATTACCAAACACCTCGGCTAAGAAAGTGTTCAAGGGTCATTTTCTTAGATTTGTCTGCCATTGTTCTCCTGTTGTGGATCAATGCTATTTATTTTAATTGTACTTACGTATTATCTTCCTGATGTTTACATGTAAGTGTTAAAGGTGTGACAATGTCAAAGAAAGGGTCCTCTTTCACAATGAATGTACTTTTAGGCAGGGTTATCAGTAACAAATGACAAACTGAATGCTGTTGTTTCGGTATGCACTTTGCTCCCAGCATGTCATGTTATTGGCAGTAAAGTGCATACAGACTTCAACTGTCATGGCTGCTGTCTGACTTACTGCAGTTGCTGACTACTTTCCTCACATAAAAAGGCACAGACACAGGAGTAATGGTTTTGCTCCACTTTCTGTTTTTAACAATTTGTTAACATGGGTTCAGGTTCAAATGAAAAACCTGCTATATTCCACTAACGATAGGAAGAAGCGCATCATCAGACAGAAACACTTTTTCCATACTGTTCTTACTATGTGTAATCACCGATAAACATCATCCACCCTGCACTTTTACAAACATTACTGTACGTCATTTTCCCATTGCGAAGCTTATTATGCAGTATGGTAGCAGTTTTTTTAAGAAAGAATTACTTTACGACCCAAAAAAATTCTGTGTGTGTTTTCCTTGTTTGAGGGCTTTGTTCCTGACAATTCAAAAATTCCATTCATCAGTAAGACAGCATGGGTGACAATTCCAGCCTGCATCTGTAATGCATGCAAAAAGGGAAGAGTATTTCGGAATGTTTTTCTGTCCCTCAAGGTAATCCACAGGTTTTTCAACAGCCAAAAGGAGTCTGCACAACACTTTACAGTGTTTCATGCACTCGTCTGTTTTCAACTAAACGAAATTCGCAACCGCAAACATCTGGTTGCGATAATACGTAAGTACCATTTTAATTTATGTATGTATTTATTCACTTGCTGACTGAAAGTAAACTGTCTTTGCTGCTTACTGGCCAGTAAGGACTGAACAAATTTTTCTTTATTATGCAAGATCAACACTCTTCCCACTATTGAGCTCAAACTGAGTGATCTGTCGTTTTCATCCCCACTTTTGTTCTCACTTTTGTGGCAAATGTACCTTCTTATAGTTCTTGGGCACTACCCCATATTTCCTCGGTTTGCTAATTGAGCACCAAATGGAACGGGCTGGAATGGAATGCTTTGCATCATCTGTTACAGATTGAGACTGATTTCAGAATGACTGTTACTCCATCAAGGTTCTGGGTTCAATAGAAAGGCTAAAGTAGGTGCAGTATTTGTGAGTAGCTGTAGTCAAATATTAAATGATCTAAACCTCTGTGACAAGAATGTTTTCTCCAGACCCTTCATGATCTTCTCGATAATTCAGAACTGAAAATGGATAATGCTGCTTGTGTACAAAAAGAGAATGGTGCTACTGCTACCAGAATCATAAGAAGATAAAAAGAAAATGTCGCCCATAATCAGTTATATGCGTGTATTTACTCATTTTGCTATTGTTCGATGTATCACTTGAAAAATCTGCATTTCTGTAAACTGAATTTCTAACTGGTACATGCATCATTTTGCACATTGACTAACAAGTCTGTGGTGGCAGTGGCCAATAAATAAGTTTAGCAAGGGAGCAGGATTTGGGCAGGGCAGTTTCCATCAGTATTTTACCCCATGGAGAACACACAGAAAAAGTTTAGTGATATGTCACTGGCTGTTTTTTCTGTTAGATCCTCCACTGATCACTGTAGCCATTGCCTACAGCTTATATTTTTATGTCAGACTGCACAAAATAGCGATTCAGTAAGTTTTATTCACTGCTGGTGCTATCAACAGATTTTTGGGGTAGGTTCTTTGACCTTGCTACAATGTGTCCATTGCAATTATAAATAGTTTGAAATATTTGGCTTGTTCTGGAAAGTAGTAGGCACTGGTGAGTAAAGAAATGCAATATTATAGATGTTTCAAGCTGAAAGGTAAACTTTCATCTTTGTTTAATTAGGTACCAGTTACATCTTTACAGCGAGCCTTAAATCAGTGTTACCTTGACTCTACTCCTCCTCAGCTGAGAGCAGCATTGTAACAGTCTGTGTGAACCCCTTTCCTACTCCTCCTCGGCAGGGAGCAGCAATGTAACAGTCTGTGTGCACCCCTTTCCTACTCCTCCTCAGCAGAGAGCAGCAATGTAACAGTCTGTGTGCACCCCTCTCCTACTCCTCCTGAGCAGAGAGCAGCAATGTAATAGTCTGTGTGCACCCCTTTCCTACTCCTCATTGGCAGAGAGCAGCAATCTAATAGTCTGTGTGCACCCCTTTCCTACTCCTCATTGGCAGAGAGCAGCAATCTAACAGTCTGTGTGCACCCCTTTCCTACTCCTCCTGAGCAGAGAGTAGCAATGTAACAGTCTGTGTGCACCCCTTTCCTACTCTTCATCATCACAGAGCAGCAATATAACTGTGTGCACCCCTTTCCTACTCCTCCTGAGCAGAGAGTAGCATTGTAGCAGTCTGTGTGCACCCCCTTCCTACTCCTCCTCAGCAGAGAGCAGCAATGTAACAGTCTGTGTGCACCCCTCTCCTACTCCTCCTGAGCAGAGAGCAGCAATGTAATAGTCTGTGTGCACCCCTTTCCTACTCCTCCTCGGCAGAGAGCAGCAATGTAACAGTCTGTGTGCACCCCTTTCCTACTCCTCCTGAGCAGAGAGTAGCAATGTAACTGTCTGTGTGCATCCCCTTCCTACTCCTACTCGGCAGAGAGCAGCAATGTAACAGTCTGTGTGCACCCCTTTCCTACTTCTCATCGGCAGAGAGCAGCAGTGTAACAGTCTGTGTGCACCCCTTTCCTACTCCTCCTGAGCAGAGAGCAGCATTGTAGCAGTCTGTGTGCACCCCCTTCCTACTCCTCCTCTGCAGAGAGCAGCAATGTAACAGTCTGTGTGCACCCCTCTCCTACTCCTCCTGAGCAGAGAGCAGCAGTGTAACAGTCTGTGTGCACCCCTTTCCTACTCCTCATCAGCAGAGAGCAGCAATGTAATAGTCTGTGTGCACCCCTTTCCTACTCCTCCTGAGCAGAGAGTAGCATTGTAGCAGTCTGTGTGCACCCCCTTCCTACTCCTCCTCAGCAGAGAGCAGCAATGTAACAGTCTGTGTGCACCCCTTTCCTACTCCTCCTGAGCACAGAGTAGCAATGTAACAGTCTGTGTGCACCCCTTTAGTACTCTTCATCATCACAGATCAGCAATTTAACTGTGTGCACCCCTTTCCTACTCCTCCTTGGCAGAGAGCAGCAGTGTAACAGTCTGTGTGCACCCGTTTCCTGTTCTTCAATACTGAGTGGGAGGAGGCTGGATAATGTTTCTTCACATGTTTTAGCTCTATGTTCTCATCCCACTACCCATTTTGCAATAACTTGAGTTCATTTCTCATTCTTCAGAAGCCATCTAAATACAGGATAATTTACTTTTTGAAAAAAATCATCCTCAGGTTTTCGGATCCTGCTTGAGTGGAAGGATCAGTTTATCACCACTATTTTTACCACCTCCAGTGTGGCATGTAATACTAGGCCTCACCTCCTCATAAGAGAATTAATACACTTAGGGTCTGTTACTCTAGAACGGTGATGTGAACTAGCCTTTAAGTAAGATGCAGTGGTCTTGTGAAGAGAGAGAGAGATGTTAATCTTATCAGATTAATATGTTTCTCCTTTGTAGGATACACAAGTGTGTGTGTGTGTGTGTGTGTGTGTGTGTGTGTGTGTGTGTGTGTGTGAGATTAATTTGGCACTTTATTGGAGTGTTTGAAATAATGGGGATGGAGTCTTTGTATTTAATAAAAAATTTACTTTTCATGGAATTTGTGTTTGTGGCTATCTGTCTGTATAAGTACATGTGTGTCTGTACTTCTGTGTATGTCTGTGTGTAAATACTTCCTCCATCAATAATCCCATATCCTACACCAACTTTCAAACATTAGACAGAGGAACTATTTTATATCAATAATATAAAAAAGAATAAAACATACTGATAATAAAAGAAATGGAAAAAAGACAGGAACGAAAGAAAAAAATTCACACCAAGAAATATGAGCAACTCTTTTTCATTACTTAAAAAAAACTTCTCAATTAAGTGCTTTCATCTAAACAAGGGTTTATTCATACTTGTGGCATATCTACAGTGAAGCAAATTAAATAATTAAAAATAGCTTAAATGATTAAAGCTAGTCATTTTCTAAGGCCAATGATGCCCAGTAAGGTGGATGTTATAAGGAAATAATGGACCTTCCAGGGGTGAGGAGGCCTTCTGCCTGTGATGTTGGGCTTTACAAACACCCATGCATGGTCAGTTATTTCCCTGTAATGCCTACCCTGCCTGGCACTATTACTTACTTTCTTGTTACCCCATGTTCTAGAGTTGCATGGCACTCTTGCTTACTTTCTTATTACCCCATGTTCTAGAGTTGCCTGGCACTCTTGCTTACTTTCTTATTACCCCATGTTCTGGAGTTGCCCAGCACTCTTGCTTACTTTCTTATTACCCCATGTTCTGGAGTTGCCCAGCACTCTTGCTTACTTTCTTATTACCCCATGTTCTAGAGTTGCCCGGCACTCTTGCTTACTTTCTTATTACCCCATGTTCTAGAGTTGCTGATTTCTGAATTCAGAAATCTGTCTTATTAAGACTGAAGATTTGCATCACTGGTGTCCTCCTGCATTCTGTGTGCCATTTCTTTCTTATTACCATTCAGCTGTCTGGTTATTAAGACTTTGTGCTGCAATGAGAAGTGTTGTTTACTCATTGTTTAAGCATAGATCTTGATGGTTTCATCAACTATTTATATTTAAAGCCAAAAGGCATGAGGTTATTTACTGAACAAGAACATTGTAGTAGGTATGTGAATGTGTAGGACTATGCAATCACAAACCAAAATAATAAACAGGTTCTGAATGTCAAATGGAAACATTTAATGCCCTTTCCCTCTCCCCAGGTTGCTACCCTTGAGCCACTAAATGTGATTTTGCTTAATGCTGAATAAAATGAGGCACTCACCATATATATCGCCTGAAAATCTGACACACATCAGCTGACTGTAATTTCATGCACCTAAAGCAAGTGACACAGTCTATTACATAGTGAAAAAAGGAAGGAAGGATGTGAGTTAGCTATCATGCTCGGTATAAAGCAATGCTCATTGACTATACAAAATCTTGAATGATTAATAACCGTTTTCTTTATGAGCAAATCTTTTCCTTACTCAAAAATGGCCACTTCATTTTTAAAAAGCACTGACCTGCTCATTATTTACAAAAATAATCACCATCTTGATTCCCATCTCTAAATATTAAAAACATTTCCTACATTAAGACATTTATTCTATAATAACTTCATTTATATACATGTATTTCATTGCAGTCCTTTGTACCTGTACTGTGCAGACTCATTACAAAAATGCCCTGTCTGTCTATTGAAAACTGAATGCAAGCATATGCATACTGTGCAGATTTTACATGCATAATACAAACTTTGGGACACCTTTGCTGCTGTACATTATAGGAGGTTATTATTATTATTATTATTATTATTATTATTATTATTATTATTATTATTATTAACAGAGTTAACTGTTATTGTTAACAGAGAATATCTGCAGTTGCTTGCCTTTGCTTAATTTACAAATCACACATTCATACAAGGAGTCATTAGATGGAAGAGACCAATATAAACCTAGTTTTCCAGATGTTCTCAGGGACCATTTTAAGATTTATTATGCATTGTAGGATGAATGTCTTACAGAAGCGACTGCTGGTAGTTGGCTAAAACAGTGAGTGCATGTAGAACACAAACAAGAAACATATCAATGCAATGTAGATTCAGTAGCATGCTACATATATTGTGTAGAGCTGAAGCCCACTTTACAGAAATGGAGGAAAAATGTGGGAGGGTTGAATGGTTGGATTTATTCCATTCAATGGAGATATTTGAGTTTGTACTCAACTTCTAATGGGTTTTTAAAAATTAAGTTATCACCTCTCAGTTCAAACAAATGTTCATTTCTCTAGTGCCATAAGTATTACTAGAAAACTGTAAATGGCAAACTATTCAACCCAAAATCATTTTTACATTGGTTGCATTAATTTGATTCTAGGACTTAAACTAAATTTTATAAGCAAGCAATAATGCCTGACAGGGAGTGTGTTAGTGCAGCGTCGGGCCTCTTCACCACTGGGTGGGCATTAATTACACATTAACACATACCCTGTCAGGCATTATTGCACTTAAAGAATAGGCTCTCTATAAAATTGTTGTGTTTTACTTATTTATATATTTTTATTACTATATATTTTTTTATATATTTTTTGGTGTAAACTAGTTCCTGCGCCTAATGTTTCAAAGTTGCTGTAGTATATGTAAATTGTGTTAAAGGAAGCATTTTGCATCCAAAATATGTCAGTTAAAATGTCTAGATATTTGCTTTATTTTTTGGTCCCTTACTGCAAAAATGTGTGGTTTCTTGACAGTCATTGGGGAGTGCAGTCACTAAATGACATACATTTGACTTTCAAACTTTACTTCCTTCAGAAAATTCATGTTAACACAAATCCTGTTATTCAACTTACTTTGTAGTATGACATTTAAAATCTATTCCTATTTTTGAGCCTTTGTTCTCTCTTTATTTCAGGTTTTATCCAGATTTCTTGAACTAAAAGGTCAGAAGGTAGGTAAACCTATTATCTGCTGCTGTCAGCAGTCCATCATCTCACTGTCTCTCCCACACACACACTCACACACACTTGCACTTTGGAAAGATGCATGCTAACACAAGATCAATTATTGAAGGAACTTTGTGATTTTTTTAAGATGAACATGTTCCTGTTTTGAGACTTTGCTCCCCCTTTATTTCAGGTTTTATCCAGTTAATGATCTAAAAGGTGAGATGTACATAAATCTCCTCAATGCTGCTGTAGCTCGATCATTCTCACTCTTCACTGTCTCTCACTCAAACACACTTCACTTTCATGCATGCAAGCATGTGTTCACACACACAGACACAAACCACACAAACAGAAACATACACACACATAAACATAAAAATGCATCCACACACTTTTTTCTGTTATACTGCACTGCTTAGCAAGTGTAAAATAACTGCTTGATTGATCTCACTTTCACTCACATGCACGCATACACTCACATACACAGACATAAACACGTTTGCTTTTTAGTGTTCTTGTTTGAAAAATATATTTTACACTCACTAAACAGCAGAAGTGCTGCTTAGCGACTGTAAAATAATGGCGGCCGTTAGTATTTTTCAGTCTGAGCTCCATAGCAGCTTGATATGCTGCCATGAAGCAGCGGACTCATTTTTCAGCAGGATTGCTTGTACATTAATACCCTGCTGGAGAATGTTCGTTCTCCAGTTAGAGTACTGATGTACAGTTCACCCATTCTCTAAGTTGCAATAAACACAGTAAATATTAATTTTTGTACTGTATGAACAGCTTATGATATCTCGGTAACCACTCAAGCAATGCACATACCACCAGCAACATTTTTTTCATGCAGCTCAGAGCTTTCAGATAAGGCTAGGCACTTATTCTGCCTGTGTCACTTGATTGTTGTGACATTTAAAGAAATAAGAAAATTGTTATAGCGCAAATAAATTGTATATGCATAATAGTCATTATCTCTTTAGCTGCACCAGAGGTCAAATATTAACTCAGTTTTGTTTGCCATCATGTAAACTCTATGACAAATGTAACGCATTGTATGTTGCATGGTTTTAATGAAAGTAAGAACAAGCAATATTTGATGCCTCCAGGCATTAGTAGAATGTAACAGAAATGCCTGCAGGCATTACCAGGCTGTAATTACATAAATGAAGCAACAAGCAGTCTTGGCGCGCAAGTCTTTATTTTTATAGAACTGAACACTTATAAAACTCACTACGTCAGAGGGAAATGGGTTAAAGGGAAACGCCTTCCATTGTCAGCCATGGTAATATTTTAAATTGCTGTTCTTTGTGAATCAAGCTCGGTTTCCTTTAAAAAAGTTGCATTTCTAACTCACTTAGTAATATTCATGTCTAAGTCATTTAGTACTACCTTTTCTTAGATGTATCAAACTTTCTTCATGAGCTACATTTTTCTTGCTGCAGAACACCTTTCCAGAATTAAGTAGAGAAAAAGTGTGTAAAGATGTTTCCGCTAGTAATAATTTGAATGTTCTGTTACAACAACAAACCATATTTGGGTGTGGGTTGCACCTGATGTAGATGTGCTTGTTTTGTGTATTTGCTTGCAGAGGCTTCATCCTTCTCTCTAAACTATGACAAGCATCAGTAAAGCCTAGAGTAATAGACTGTCCACCGTCACTTACTGCTCTAGCCGCCAACAGTATTGTTTTCATATCCATCTTGTTGCATGATTTCTTTGTGATAAAAGTAGAACATTATTCTACATTCAGCACTTGATCATATTTACTTTTACCAGGTACCAAGCAAGATATACTAATTTGGTCTTAAAAAAATAAGAAAATATAATTCCTGTTATTCACAGATAATCAAAAAGCACATCGCATAGCACTTGATCACATTTACTTTTACCAGGTACCAAGAAAGATATACTAATTTGGTCTTAAAAAATAGGAAAATATAATTCCTGTTATTCACAGATAATCAAAAAGCACATCTGGCTGATGGTGCATAGACAATAAGTACTTCATACCAACAATGCATAACTCTCAACTTGCAGACACTGAAAATAGCAATAAAGGCCCTTGAAAAGTAAGAACATCCATCCGAAAATATAGATATTCATTAGAATAAAATTTGAATGCTAAATAGCTTATAACCCTTCCCACTTCCAATAGGAATGAGGGATACTACTCATTAACATATTTATAAACAAGAACATGATGAAATGATATAAAAACATAAGCATGTTATCAAAGAAACAGTATAAAATCTGTAGACTTTAATGAACTATATTGCAAAATTCTACCACACAAGGTCATCTATTTTTACTTCAGAAAAAAGTTGTCTTTCTTTAAATTATTACTGCCACAAAAATGTTGGTCATGTAGTGTGATTTTCTATGTACTAGACAGCTTCAAACATCAGACGTGATGAGGGAGATTCAGAAAATAATGTAAAGGGGTAAATCAAGACTGAAAATGGAGACACACTTCCAAAAATAGATTCATCCTGTGCAGGGCTAAATCAGTCCTGAAAATAGGAACATTCTTCCAAAATAAGGACAGTTGAGAGGTCTGCTGTGCAAACAAGACAATAAACAGGTATGACAGAATCTGATAATACATGCCATTTTAAGAATAATACCATATTACCAAAGACCAAAAATATGCCTACTGATGTCTCTAAAAGACAACAAACTGCAATATAGATGGGTAAACATTTATCAAGAAGAAATGCCTGACCGTATGTTGTCTAATCCTGTATCCTTATTTTACCTTGTCTAGAAGAAAATAACACTAAGTAAGCTAGAGCAAGGAATGCCAGTCTTATAACTTCATAGAAAATCAGTAGAGTTCACCGGCTGCTCATGACACGCATGCTTCAGCCTGCTAACATCCCACACCACTCTATGAATCGTGCTTGAAAAGGCTGAAGCTCACCGCAGCCAGATCTTGTTACTTCACCCTCCCAACACCCCACATCACTCTATGAATTGTTATAGCCCTATCAAAGCCCTAACTCTAAACATAAAAATCCTATCCAGTTCCTAACCAGAGTTTGTGCTTCTCAGCCCTAAAACACAATTTCACCTACACTATCCCTAAAATTTCCAGTCACTTCCTAAACCTAAAACTCCAACCCCCTCCCTAAATTTAGATTATTTGCTTGTTCCCTGAATGTAAACTGCACTGCTACTCCCTAAACCTAAAACTTTTCTGCTGCTTCCTCAAACTCCCCTCCAATTCCCTAACATTAAAACTCCCTTACCACTCTCTCAAAGGAGGAGGATTACACTGACATGTATTTATATTCCACCAAAAACTGCTATTATGGAGCTTAAGAAAATTTTGAGAAAATTAATCAACTGTCAGCAAGCAATATTACTTATAGATGGGAACTGGAAATTGATTTGTAGCATTGAGGGTGTATCAGGGGGACCTAGCAGGGAAAATATAACAAAAGAGGGCAGATTTCTGAAGAAACATACGAAAATATTTGGTATGGAAGACATGACTTCAACAGTAGGAACTGGGACAGTGTTTACATATTATTCCCCAAGGTACAATAACTGGATAGACTGGATAAAAATTATATTTCACATGAACATGTGCATTTAATTGAAAGCTTTAGCAAATAACTATTTCAGATCATGCACTGATAAAAATTAAGATACAAATTCAGGGTAATTAAGTAAAAATAAGAACACTGGTGCATTTCCACATACCTGTTAGAGGAAGTTAAGGAGTGAGTAGTAGAAATTATTTAAGAGTTATTAGGGAGGATAGAAATTTCTACAGACGTAGTAGCTAGTGAGTGGGATAACATGAAAATGGAGTTTAAAAAGAGAAAGAGATATGGTTAGGTAATAATAGGATTTATTTACAGGAGCTGACAGGATTATTGCAGGATTAATGCAGAATAAGAAGAATCTCACAGAGCAAGAAGAGGGGAGTATTTTGATAATATGCATGCGATTAGAAAGATTGCTGTTAAGAAACTATTTCTGATAACTCCAGAGCACAAAAGGTTTTAGCACAATGACTTGTGCAACAGAAAGTAGAAAGGGTTGTTGCCAACTTTAGGGATTCTATGACAAGAAAAATAACTAGAGACCCTATAGAGGTATTAGAGATATTTCCAACATTTTATGTAAATTTGTATAAAGCAGAGAAATGTGGAAAGTAAAAAAGTGCACACATGGAAATTTATTGAAGACTTAATTATACCAAGGTTAGAGGAAAATGACCCTTAACAGCTAATAGCTAATATAGCAGGAGATGAGGTGAAAACAGCTATATATATAATCAGTCTGCAGGGAAGTCTCCAGGAACAGATGGTATTCCAGTGGACGTTTGGAAGTTAGGAGGGAAGAAAGTGTTAGAGGTCTGGAAGATTTTCTTTAATAGTATTCTAAAAGGAGGGTAAGCACCACCATCTTGGAAGGAAGCTGTGCTGGGTGTATTACCCAAAGAGGGTAAAGACCTGTCAGTCCCAGCTTTATAGAAACCCATTTCATTTTTAAACCATGATTATAAAGTGTTTATGTCTTTTGTATCTAAAAAAAGGGCAAAGGTATTGCCAAAACTGATAGATACGGATCAATGTGGTTTTGTGGAGGGGAGGCAAACATTTGAGAATAGTAATAGAACAAAGATGATTCAGAAGGAAGCAGAATATACGAAAATTATTTAGTTTTGTTAACTTATTCTTTGTTGACTGAGTTAGTTCCACTAGGCTTTCAGGGGAGACCTGAGGTGTTATTTATACTACCTACCTAAACCTGATATTTATACTACTTAAAATACCTCTAGTGGGTCTTGCTGCAGAGAAAACATTCAACAGAGTAAGCTGGGATTTTATGAACAGGGAGATGGAAACATTTGCATTCCCTGACACAATAATAAGGTTAATTAGAAGGATATATGAAGGATCAGAGGGCAGAATTAAAGTGGCAGTGTTCCTCTCTGCTAAATTGTGTTTGAGCAGAACCACCAGGCAGGGGTGTCCTCTTTAACCTTTGTTATTAGCTTTATATTTTAGCAATTGGCAAAGAAAATAAAAGATCAGAAATTCAAGGCTATAATCAGTATTATAATCAATAAAAGTTGGCTTTATTTGCATATTATATTATTTTGTACTTGATAAATCTAGAAAAGGACATCTCAGTGTTATGGAACATTTTTAGACATTTTCAAGACTTTTCTGGATATAAAATTAATAAAGAATAAACAAAGGCCATAACCATAAATGATGTGCCAATGCACAAATTGACTCAGCAATACTCAGATTTATGGGGACATTATAAGAAGAAATATTTGGCAGTATGGATTAAAAAGGCTTCTGTTATAACAGCTAAGGATATGTGTCAAAAGACTTAACAAAAGATAATACAAAAACTGAGAAACTGGAAGCTCTTGTTTATCTTTATGAATAGTAAAATATAGGCTTTGAAAATATTTTAGTCTCTTTGGTTTTATATGCAGGTCAGGCATATTTATGTCAACCAGAGGAGAAGTTGTGAACAATAATTAATAAAGAGTCAAGGGAATTTATAGTGGACAGGAAGAGGACAAGAGTTAATTGGGATAACCTACCTATGAACCTATAGACATAGCCCCTCGCTGACCCTCTTCAAGCAAAATTTGGACGCGTGGATGGGAAATCGCAAATTCACCCCTGGGATCTCTCCTGTGTCCCTGCTAGACAGAGGCACAGTAAACTAATCTTAAAAGGGTACCTTCTGTGACCTACTTTACAGAGGCACAGTAGGCTAATTTAATAGGGAGGCGGAAGCCAAATACACTCTGGCTAGGCTTATAAATGCCCTAGGGCAGATAGCCTAGTATCTACCTATGAACCCATGAACCTATAAGATGACCCTTCCAAAAGAACAAGGTTTATGACTACCTGATTTCAAGGGACATTTCTGATCTACACGTAAGGTTCATATACATGACACAAGCATAATATTATATAATTCATAGTGGAAAGGGATTATGATGGAGCAGGAAGAAAGTTAAAGAAATAAGTGGAGAGTTGGATTTTGGATGCAGACTCTTACAGAGAATAATAACAACCATACAGGATAATATATTCAGAAAACAGAAACTGCTCTAAAAAATAAGCCAGCATGCAAATGGTGAAAGATTTTGCCAAAAGTAGGAGTGCAGGAAATAGACAAAAGATACTATAATTTACTGGAGCAAACTGGCAAATGAATCAAGGTATTGGAGGAAAGTAAATAGAGAGGGAAAGGTAACTGAGTGCAATTAGGCCAAGAAGACTTTTGCATTGCAGGTTAGAGACTACCCTCCCTACAAAGGATTGATAGCAGTGTATAGACAAAGACAAAGGGATAGGGGATGTCCTAAGTGAAAATCCTGCTCTGGTACAGTTTTGTAGTCAAATCTAGGAGACAAGTTGCTGTTAAAATAAGGATAATTAATAGGACATATAAAATATTGCCCAATAACTAGAAGAGGGTTAGAACAGAGTGGGAAGAGAGAATGGAAAAGCAATTTATGAAGATACAATGGAAGGATATCTGTTTGGCTCCCAAGTTATACAACAAAGTCCAGAAGGTTTAGGATTTTTGCTTGGAAGTGTTTGCATAGGTATTTTTATACACTAAGAAGACTTCAAAAAGTTATGCCTCAGGTAGATAAGTGTTGGATGTATGATGTGAAAGAAAGAGGTAACTGTGAATGTGTTTTGGGACATTAATGAGTTGGTAAATTAAAAAAAAATCCCCACTGAGAACTCTGTTAGAAACATTGGGAGAGCAAATGGCTGTTACTAAGGAACATTTTTTGAGCTGGGACACAGGATCTGAATTGTCTAAACATGGTAAGACTTTGTTAAGTTTAATTCTGTCGGTTACCAAAAAAGCAATTTCTAGAAAATGGAAATCAAAATCAAAACTAATTGTATTTGAATTATTACATATTGTAAAAGGTATAAAACAACTGTAAGAGGGATCTTTAGAAAAGAAAAGGAACACATTACAGACAAATGGAATTTGTGGGAACAATGCATGCAGAATACAGTTCAGGAGGAAGAGTGAGGTTTAAGGGGGGGCAGAAATTGAGAAATCTATATACTGTTTGACTAATGACAGTTATAAAGAAAGAAAACATTTGTGCTGTATAATGTATATAATGGAAAATGGAAAAAAATGTTACTAAATTTTTGTTTTATTTTCTGTTAATGTATATGTGCCTTTGCCTTAAGTGATAAATTTAATCAATGTGTTAAAAAAAACTTCCTTCCCACTCTATAACCTTAAATCACTCCTCCTACTCTCCAACCCTTAATTTCCCTTCTACTCCCTGACCCTGTAACTCCTTTCCTGCTCACTTACACATAAATTCCCTTCTTGCTTCTTAATCTTAAAACTCCTCTCCCACTCATAGGCCCTAAAACTTTCCTCCCGCTTCGTAAAACTACCCCCCCCCCCACAGATTGCTACATTAAAGTACATTCTCACCCCTCCCCACTCCCTGTTCACAGATGCTGCACTTACCTTGCTTGAACCAGGATAATGTGTTTGGATAATATGTAGCAGCTGCTTGCCAAACTAATTTTCAGATTTTATCATGAGCGGCAGCCTGTACGATCTACAAGATAGTCAAGGCCTTGGCTTCAAGGCAGTGATCTTCAAGCATTTAGGATTCGAGTGCTTGTAGCAGAGCCTGTTAATAATAATATAGCAGGCATTGCTTTGGTGTGCTGTGGGGTATTGAAACTGGAATTTTAGAGAAAGGCTAGGGGCTGGAGGTGATGAAATCAGAAGCAGGAGACGAAGAAGAATATATACATCTTAACCAAAAAAGTTGCAAACGTCTTGCAATCTGTTGCTTGACAGACTATCACAAATTTCACAGCTGCTCATGTATAAGCTGCTGGAGATAGCAGTTGTGCATGTTGTCTTGTTTGCCTCACAGGGAATTGATAATGTAATGCTCAGACTGCAAATGAAACTTCCATCAGAAGGCATGAGACAAGTTTATCATCACCTGTCACTGAAGTAAGACAATAGTAAAGTTAAAGGGATATGGGGATGAAGCTCCCACCTTAAGAGTGCAGGAAGGTTTTACCGCCTGCAAGAAATGTTTTTTGAGTTTTTTTCCTCACAAATTACTAGTGCTAGTGCTTGTGTTCCAGTAGTTTGTATTTTCAAGCTGACAGCTATCAAGAATTGCAGTTAAGTAACAGTAGGATGAGCTCAATATACAAAGTAAAGCAGTAGACATCATCACAAAGAAATGTATCACTGCATCAAAGGAACCTATGTGCCTGTACTGGAACATGTGAGTGAATACATTACACTAGCCACATGCTGAGCTTTGTAGGCACCTGCAGACAATAGAGGGACTAGTGATTCCTCTCTTGATATAGGAATCCTCTTCAAATATTTACTTTTGTTTGTATGTGCTGTACCATTTTGTAATTCTATATCATTTGTGTGCCAGCATTTGTTTAACTGTGTACTATGCAATATGTGTGGAGAATTTCTTCCTGGGATACATTGAGAAGAGTCAATTCTGCCCAGCTAGATTATCACAGTTAAGAAGCATAAATAAATAAGTACTTCTAGAGAGTGGCTGATTATAGATACAGTACTGGTCTGCAGCAAGATGACCTCTACAGTTTACCTGGTGGCTAACTCTTTAGTAAATGCATTATGGGCAACTAGTGTCTGCCATCTGCTGCTTCTGCAGTGATACAAGAGTCACCTTGGTAACTAACTGCATGTACTGCTTCCGCTGTGATACAAGAGTCACCTTGGTAACTAACTGCATGTACTGCTTCCACTGTGATACAAGAGTCACCTTGGTAATGAACTGCATGTGCTGCTTCCGCTGTGATACAAGAGTCACCTTGGTAACTAACTGCATGTACTGCTTCCACTGTGATACAAGAGTCACCTTGGTAACTAACTGCATGTACTGCTTCCACTGTGATACAAGAGTCACCTTGGTAATGAACTGCATGTGCTGCTTCCACTGTGATACAAGAGTCACCTTGGTAACTAACTGCATGTACTGCTTCCACTGTGATACAAGAGTCACCTTGGTAACTAACTGCATGTGCTGCTTCCACTGTGATACAAGAGTCACCTTGGTAACTAACTGCATGTGCTGCTTCCGCTGTGATACAAGAGTCACCTTGGTAACTAACTGCATGTGCTGCTTCCACTGTGATACAAGAGTCACCTTGGTAATGAACTGCATGTACTGCTTCCACTGTGATACAAGAGTCACCTTGGTAACTAACTGCATGTACTGCTTCCGCTGTGATACAAGAGTCACCTTGGTAATGAACTGCATGTACTGCTTCCACTGTGATACAAGAGTCACCTTGGTAACTAACTGCATGTACTGCTTCCACTGTGATACAAGAGTCACCTTGGTAACTAACTGCATGTACTGCTTCCACTGTGATACAAGAGTCACCTTGGTAACTAACTGCATGTGCTGCTTCCGCTGTGATACAAGAGTCACCTTGGTAACTAACTGCATGTACTGCTTCCGCTGTGATACAAGAGTCACCTTGGTAATGAACTGCATGTACTGCTTCCACTGTGATACAAGAGTCACCTTGGTAATGAACTGCATGTGCTGCTTCCGCTGTGATACAAGAGTCACCTTGGTAACTAACTGCATGTACTGCTTCCACTGTGATACAAGAGTCACCTTGGTAACTAACTGCATGTACTGCTTCCGCTGTGATACAAGAGTCACCTTGGTAATGAACTGCATGTACTGCTTCCACTGTGATACAAGAGTCACCTTGGTAACTAACTGCATGTACTGCTTCCACTGTGATACAAGAGTCACCTTGGTAACTAACTGCATGTACTGCTTCCACTGTGATACAAGAGTCACCTTGGTAACTAACTGCATGTGCTGCTTCCGCTGTGATACAAGAGTCACCTTGGTAACTAACTGCATGTGCTGCTTCCACTGTGATACAAGAGTCACCTTGGTAACTAACTGCATGTACTGCTTCCACTGTGATACAAGAGTCACCTTGGTAACTAACTGCATGTACTGCTTCCACTGTGATACAAGAGTCACCTTGGTAATGAACTGCATGTGCTGCTTCCACTGTGATACAAGAGTCACCTTGGTAACTAACTGCATGTACTGCTTCCACTGTGATACAAGAGTCACCTTGGTAATGAACTGCATGTACTGCTTCCGCTGTGATACAAGAGTCACCTTGGTAACTAACTGCATGTGCTGCTTCCGCTGTGATACAAGAGTCACCTTGGTAACTAACTGCATGTGCTGCTTCCACTGTGATACAAGAGTCACCTTGGTAACTAACTGCATGTGCTGCTTCCACTGTGATACAAGAGTCACCTTGGTAACTAACTGCATGTACTGCTTCCACTGTGATACAAGAGTCACCTTGGTAACTAACTGCATGTACTGCTTCCACTGTGATACAAGAGTCACCTTGGTAACTAACTGCATGTACTGCTTCCACTGTGATACAAGAGTCACCTTGGTAACTAACTGCATGTGCTGCTTCCGCTGTGATACAAGAGTCACCTTGGTAATGAACTGCATGTACTGCTTCCACTGTGATACAAGAGTCACCTTGGTAACTAACTGCATGTGCTGCTTCCACTGTGATACAAGAGTCACCTTGGTAACTAACTGCATGTGCTGCTTCCACTGTGATACAAGAGTCACCTTGGTAATGAACTGCATGTACTGCTTCCACTGTGATACAAGAGTCACCTTGGTAACTAACTGCATGTACTGCTTCCACTGTGATACAAGAGTCACCTTGGTAACTAACTGCATGTACTGCTTCCACTGTGATACAAGAGTCACCTTGGTAACTAACTGCATGTGCTGCTTCCACTGTGATACAAGAGTCACCTTGGTAACTAACTGCATGTACTGCTTCCACTGTGATACAAGAGTCACCTTGGTAACTAACTGCATGTACTGCTTCCACTGTGATACAAGAGTCACCTTGGTAACTAACTGCATGTACTGCTTCCACTGTGATACAAGAGTCACCTTGGTAACTAACTGCATGTGCTGCTTCCACTGTGATACAAGAGTCACCTTGGTAACTAACTGCATGTACTGCTTCCACTGTGATACAAGAGTCACCTTGGTAACTAACTGCATGTACTGCTTCCACTGTGATACAAGAGTCACCTTGGTAACTAACTGCATGTACTGCTTCCACTGTGATACAAGAGTCACCTTGGTAACTAACTGCATGTACTGCTTCCACTGTGATACAAGAGTCACCTTGGTAACTAACTGCATGTACTGCTTCCACTGTGATACAAGAGTCACCTTGGTAACTAACTGCATGTGCTGCTTCCGCTGTGATACAAGAGTCACCTTGGTAACTAACTGCATGTGCTGCTTCCACTGTGATACAAGAGTCACCTTGGTAATGAACTGCATGTGCTGCTTCCACTGTGATACAAGAGTCACCTTGGTAACTAACTGCATGTGCTGCTTCCACTGTGATACAAGAGTCACCTTGGTAACTAACTGCATGTACTGCTTCCACTGTGATACAAGAGTCACCTTGGTAACTAACTGCATGTACTGCTTCCACTGTGATACAAGAGTCACCTTGGTAACTAACTGCATGTACTGCTTCCACTGTGATACAAGAGTCACCTTGGTAACTAACTGCATGTGCTGCTTCCACTGTGATACAAGAGTCACCTTGGTAACTAACTGCATGTGCTGCTTCCACTGTGATACAAGAGTCACCTTGGTAACTAACTGCATGTGCTGCTTCCACTGTGATACAAGAGTCACCTTGGTAACTAACTGCATGTGCTGCTTCCACTGTGATACAAGAGTCACCTTGGTAACTAACTGCATGTGCTGCTTCCACTGTGATACAAGAGTCACCTTGGTAACTAACTGCATGTACTGCTTCCACTGTGATACAAGAGTCACCTTGGTAACTAACTGCATGTACTGCTTCCACTGTGATACAAGAGTCACCTTGGTAACTAACTGCATGTGCTGCTTCCACTGTGATACAAGAGTCACCTTGGTAACTAACTGCATGTGCTGCTTCCACTGTGATACAAGAGTCACCTTGGTAATGAACTGCATGTGCTGCTTCCACTGTGATACAAGAGTCACCTTGGTAACTAACTGCATGTACTGCTTCCACTGTGATACAAGAGTCACCTTGGTAACTAACTGCATGTACTGCTTCCACTGTGATACAAGAGTCACCTTGGTAATGAACTGCATGTACTGCTTCCACTGTGATACAAGAGTCACCTTGGTAATGAACTGCATGTACTGCTTCCACTGTGATACAAGAGTCACCTTGGTAACTAACTGCATGTACTGCTTCCACTGTGATACAAGAGTCACCTTGGTAACTAACTGCATGTACTGCTTCCACTGTGATACAAGAGTCACCTTGGTAACTAACTGCATGTACTGCTTCCACTGTGATACAAGAGTCACCTTGGTAACTAACTGCATGTACTGCTTCCACTGTGATACAAGAGTCACCTTGGTAACTAACTGCATGTGCTGCTTCCACTGTGATACAAGAGTCACCTTGGTAACTAACTGCATGTGCTGCTTCCGCTGTGATACAAGAGTCACCTTGGTAACTAACTGCATGTACTGCTTCCACTGTGATACAAGAGTCACCTTGGTAACTAACTGCATGTACTGCTTCCACTGTGATACAAGAGTCACCTTGGTAACTAACTGCATGTACTGCTTCCACTGTGATACAAGAGTCACCTTGGTAATGAACTGCATGTGCTGCTTCCACTGTGATACAAGAGTCACCTTGGTAACTAACTGCATGTACTGCTTCCACTGTGATACAAGAGTCACCTTGGTAACTAACTGCATGTACTGCTTCCACTGTGATACAAGAGTCACCTTGGTAACTAACTGCATGTACTGCTTCCACTGTGATACAAGAGTCACCTTGGTAACTAACTGCATGTACTGCTTCCACTGTGATACAAGAGTCACCTTGGTAACTAACTGCATGTACTGCTTCCACTGTGATACAAGAGTCACCTTGGTAACTAACTGCATGTGCTGCTTCCACTGTGATACAAGAGTCACCTTGGTAACTAACTGCATGTGCTGCTTCCACTGTGATACAAGAGTCACCTTGGTAACTAACTGCATGTACTGCTTCCACTGTGATACAAGAGTCACCTTGGTAATGAACTGCATGTACTGCTTCCACTGTGATACAAGAGTCACCTTGGTAATGAACTGCATGTGCTGCTTCCACTGTGATACAAGAGTCACCTTGGTAACTAACTGCATGTACTGCTTCCACTGTGATACAAGAGTCACCTTGGTAACTAACTGCATGTACTGCTTCCACTGTGATACAAGAGTCACCTTGGTAACTAACTGCATGTACTGCTTCCACTGTGATACAAGAGTCACCTTGGTAATGAACTGCATGTACTGCTTCCACTGTGATACAAGAGTCACCTTGGTAATGAACTGCATGTGCTGCTTCCACTGTGATACAAGAGTCACCTTGGTAACTAACTGCATGTACTGCTTCCACTGTGATACAAGAGTCACCTTGGTAACTAACTGCATGTACTGCTTCCACTGTGATACAAGAGTCACCTTGGTAACTAACTGCATGTACTGCTTCCACTGTGATACAAGAGTCACCTTGGTAATGAACTGCATGTACTGCTTCCACTGTGATACAAGAGTCACCTTGGTAACTAACTGCATGTACTGCTTCCACTGTGATACAAGAGTCACCTTGGTAACTAACTGCATGTACTGCTTCCACTGTGATACAAGAGTCACCTTGGTAACTAACTGCATGTACTGCTTCCACTGTGATACAAGAGTCACCTTGGTAACTAACTGCATGTACTGCTTCCACTGTGATACAAGAGTCACCTTGGTAACTAACTGCATGTACTGCTTCCACTGTGATACAAGAGTCACCTTGGTAACTAACTGCATGTACTGCTTCCACTGTGATACAAGAGTCACCTTGGTAACTAACTGCATGTACTGCTTCCACTGTGATACAAGAGTCACCTTGGTAACTAACTGCATGTACTGCTTCCACTGTGATACAAGAGTCACCTTGGTAACTAACTGCATGTGCTGCTTCCACTGTGATACAAGAGCCACCTTGGTAACTAACTGCATGTGCTGCTTCCACTGTGATACAAGAGTCACCTTGGTAACTAACTGCATGTACTGCTTCCACTGTGATACAAGAGTCACCTTGGTAACTAACTGCATGTGCTGCTTCCGCTGTGATACAAGAGTCACCTTGGTAACTAACTGCATGTACTGCTTCCACTGTGATACAAGAGTCACCTTGGTAACTAACTGCATGTACTGCTTCCACTGTGATACAAGAGTCACCTTGGTAACTAACTGCATGTACTGCTTCCACTGTGATACAAGAGTCACCTTGGTAACTAACTGCATGTACTGCTTCCACTGTGATACAAGAGTCACCTTGGTAACTAACTGCATGTACTGCTTCCACTGTGATACAAGAGTCACCTTGGTAACTAACTGCATGTGCTGCTTCCACTGTGATACAAGAGTCACCTTGGTAACTAACTGCATGTGCTGCTTCCACTGTGATACAAGAGTCACCTTGGTAACTAACTGCATGTACTGCTTCCACTGTGATACAAGAGTCACCTTGGTAACTAACTGCATGTACTGCTTCCACTGTGATACAAGAGTCACCTTGGTAATGAACTGCATGTACTGCTTCCACTGTGATACAAGAGTCACCTTGGTAACTAACTGCATGTGCTGCTTCCACTGTGATACAAGAGTCACCTTGGTAACTAACTGCATGTGCTGCTTCCACTGTGATACAAGAGTCACCTTGGTAACTAACTGCATGTGCTGCTTCCGCTGTGATACAAGAGTCACCTTGGTAACTAACTGCATGTGCTGCTTCCACTGTGATACAAGAGTCACCTTGGTAATGAACTGCATGTACTGCTTCCACTGTGATACAAGAGTCACCTTGGTAACTAACTGCATGTACTGCTTCCGCTGTGATACAAGAGTCACCTTGGTAATGAACTGCATGTACTGCTTCCACTGTGATACAAGAGTCACCTTGGTAACTAACTGCATGTACTGCTTCCACTGTGATACAAGAGTCACCTTGGTAACTAACTGCATGTGCTGCTTCCACTGTGATACAAGAGTCACCTTGGTAATGAACTGCATGTGCTGCTTCCGCTGTGATACAAGAGTCACCTTGGTAACTAACTGCATGTACTGCTTCCACTGTGATACAAGAGTCACCTTGGTAATGAACTGCATGTGCTGCTTCCGCTGTGATACAAGAGTCACCTTGGTAACTAACTGCATGTACTGCTTCCACTGTGATACAAGAGTCACCTTGGTAACTAACTGCATGTGCTGCTTCCACTGTGATACAAGAGTCACCTTGGTAACTAACTGCATGTACTGCTTCCACTGTGATACAAGAGTCACCTTGGTAACTAACTGCATGTGCTGCTTCCACTGTGATACAAGAGTCACCTTGGTAACTAACTGCATGTACTGCTTCCACTGTGATACAAGAGTCACCTTGGTAACTAACTGCATGTACTGCTTCCACTGTGATACAAGAGTCACCTTGGTAACTAACTGCATGTGCTGCTTCCACTGTGATACAAGAGTCACCTTGGTAACTAACTGCATGTACTGCTTCCACTGTGATACAAGAGTCACCTTGGTAACTAACTGCATGTACTGCTTCCACTGTGATACAAGAGTCACCTTGGTAACTAACTGCATGTACTGCTTCCACTGTGATACAAGAGTCACCTTGGTAACTAACTGCATGTGCTGCTTCCACTGTGATACAAGAGTCACCTTGGTAACTAACTGCATGTACTGCTTCCACTGTGATACAAGAGTCACCTTGGTAACTAACTGCATGTACTGCTTCCACTGTGATACAAGAGTCACCTTGGTAACTAACTGCATGTACTGCTTCCACTGTGATACAAGAGTCACCTTGGTAACTAACTGCATGTGCTGCTTCCACTGTGATACAAGAGTCACCTTGGTAACTAACTGCATGTACTGCTTCCACTGTGATACAAGAGTCACCTTGGTAACTAACTGCATGTGCTGCTTCCACTGTGATACAAGAGTCACCTTGGTAACTAACTGCATGTACTGCTTCCACTGTGATACAAGAGTCACCTTGGTAACTAACTGCATGTGCTGCTTCCACTGTGATACAAGAGTCACCTTGGTAACTAACTGCATGTACTGCTTCCACTGTGATACAAGAGTCACCTTGGTAATGAACTGCATGTACTGCTTCCACTGTGATACAAGAGTCACCTTGGTAACTAACTGCATGTGCTGCTTCCACTGTGATACAAGAGTCACCTTGGTAACTAACTGCATGTACTGCTTCCACTGTGATACAAGAGTCACCTTGGTAACTAACTGCATGTGCTGCTTCCACTGTGATACAAGAGTCACCTTGGTAACTAACTGCATGTACTGCTTCCGCTGTGATACAAGAGTCACCTTGGTAACTAACTGCATGTACTGCTTCCACTGTGATACAAGAGTCACCTTGGTAACTAACTGCATGTACTGCTTCCACTGTGATACAAGAGTCACCTTGGTAACTAACTGCATGTACTGCTTCCACTGTGATACAAGAGTCACCTTGGTAACTAACTGCATGTACTGCTTCCACTGTGATACAAGAGTCACCTTGGTAACTAACTGCATGTGCTGCTTCCACTGTGATACAAGAGTCACCTTGGTAACTAACTGCATGTACTGCTTCCACTGTGATACAAGAGTCACCTTGGTAACTAACTGCATGTGCTGCTTCCACTGTGATACAAGAGTCACCTTGGTAACTAACTGCATGTACTGCTTCCACTGTGATACAAGAGTCACCTTGGTAACTAACTGCATGTACTGCTTCCACTGTGATACAAGAGTCACCTTGGTAACTAACTGCATGTGCTGCTTCCACTGTGATACAAGAGTCACCTTGGTAATGAACTGCATGTGCTGCTTCCACTGTGATACAAGAGTCACCTTGGTAACTAACTGCATGTGCTGCTTCCACTGTGATACAAGAGTCACCTTGGTAATGAACTGCATGTACTGCTTCCACTGTGATACAAGAGTCACCTTGGTAATGAACTGCATGTACTGCTTCCACTGTGATACAAGAGTCACCTTGGTAACTAACTGCATGTGCTGCTTCCACTGTGATACAAGAGTCACCTTGGTAACTAACTGCATGTACTGCTTCCACTGTGATACAAGAGTCACCTTGGTAATGAACTGCATGTACTGCTTCCACTGTGATACAAGAGTCACCTTGGTAACTAACTGCATGTACTGCTTCCACTGTGATACAAGAGTCACCTTGGTAACTAACTGCATGTACTGCTTCCACTGTGATACAAGAGTCACCTTGGTAACTAACTGCATGTACTGCTTCCACTGTGATACAAGAGTCACCTTGGTAACTAACTGCATGTACTGCTTCCACTGTGATACAAGAGTCACCTTGGTAACTAACTGCATGTACTGCTTCCACTGTGATACAAGAGTCACCTTGGTAACTAACTGCATGTACTGCTTACACTGTGATACAAGAGTCACCTTGGTAACTAACTGCATGTACTGCTTCCACTGTGATACATGAGCCACCTTGGTAACTAACTGCATGTACTGCTTCCACTGTGATACAAGAGTCACCTTGGTAACTAACTGCATGTACTGCTTCCACTGTGATACAAGAGTCACCTTGGTAACTAACTGCATGTACTGCTTCCACTGTGATACAAGAGTCACCTTGGTAACTAACTGCATGTACTGCTTCCACTGTGATACAAGAGTCACCTTGGTAACTAACTGCATGTACTGCTTCCACTGTGATACAAGAGTCACCTTGGTAACTAACTGCATGTACTGCTTCCACTGTGATACAAGAGTCACCTTGGTAACTAACTGCATGTACTGCTTCCACTGTGATACAAGAGTCACCTTGGTAACTAACTGCATGTACTGCTTCCACTGTGATACAAGAGTCACCTTGGTAACTAACTGCATGTACTGCTTCCACTGTGATACAAGAGTCACCTTGGTAATGAACTGCATGTACTGCTTCCACTGTGATACAAGAGTCACCTTGGTAACTAACTGCATGTACTGCTTCCACTGTGATACAAGAGTCACCTTGGTAACTAACTGCATGTGCTGCTTCCGCTGTGATACAAGAGTCACCTTGGTAACTAACTGCATGTACTGCTTCCACTGTGATACAAGAGTCACCTTGGTAACTAACTGCATGTACTGCTTCCACTGTGATACAAGAGTCACCTTGGTAACTAACTGCATGTACTGCTTCCACTGTGATACAAGAGTCACCTTGGTAACTAACTGCATGTACTGCTTCCACTGTGATACAAGAGTCACCTTGGTAACTAACTGCATGTACTGCTTCCACTGTGATACAAGAGTCACCTTGGTAACTAACTGCATGTACTGCTTCCACTGTGATACAAGAGTCACCTTGGTAACTAACTGCATGTACTGCTTCCACTGTGATACAAGAGTCACCTTGGTAACTAACTGCATGTGCTGCTTCCACTGTGATACAAGAGTCACCTTGGTAACTAACTGCATGTGCTGCTTCCACTGTGATACAAGAGTCACCTTGGTAACTAACTGCATGTACTGCTTCCACTGTGATACAAGAGTCACCTTGGTAACTAACTGCATGTACTGCTTCCACTGTGATACAAGAGTCACCTTGGTAACTAACTGCATGTACTGCTTCCACTGTGATACAAGAGTCACCTTGGTAACTAACTGCATGTACTGCTTCCACTGTGATACAAGAGTCACCTTGGTAACTAACTGCATGTACTGCTTCCACTGTGATACAAGAGTCACCTTGGTAACTAACTGCATGTACTGCTTCCACTGTGATACAAGAGTCACCTTGGTAACTAACTGCATGTACTGCTTCCACTGTGATACAAGAGTCACCTTGGTAACTAACTGCATGTGCTGCTTCCACTGTGATACAAGAGTCACCTTGGTAACTAACTGCATGTACTGCTTCCACTGTGATACAAGAGTCACCTTGGTAACTAACTGCATGTACTGCTTCCACTGTGATACAAGAGTCACCTTGGTAATGAACTGCATGTGCTGCTTCCACTGTGATACAAGAGTCACCTTGGTAACTAACTGCATGTGCTGCTTCCACTGTGATACAAGAGTCACCTTGGTAACTAACTGCATGTACTGCTTCCACTGTGATACAAGAGTCACCTTGGTAATGAACTGCATGTACTGCTTCCACTGTGATACAAGAGTCACCTTGGTAACTAACTGCATGTACTGCTTCCGCTGTGATACAAGAGTCACCTTGGTAACTAACTGCATGTGCTGCTTCCACTGTGATACAAGAGTCACCTTGGTAACTAACTGCATGTACTGCTTCCACTGTGATACAAGAGTCACCTTGGTAACTAACTGCATGTACTGCTTCCACTGTGATACAAGAGTCACCTTGGTAATGAACTGCATGTACTGCTTCCACTGTGATACAAGAGTCACCTTGGTAATGAACTGCATGTGCTGCTTCCACTGTGATACAAGAGTCACCTTGGTAACTAACTGCATGTACTGCTTCCACTGTGATACAAGAGTCACCTTGGTAACTAACTGCATGTACTGCTTCCACTGTGATACAAGAGTCACCTTGGTAACTAACTGCATGTACTGCTTCCACTGTGATACAAGAGTCACCTTGGTAATGAACTGCATGTACTGCTTCCACTGTGATACAAGAGTCACCTTGGTAACTAACTGCATGTACTGCTTCCACTGTGATACAAGAGTCACCTTGGTAATGAACTGCATGTGCTGCTTCCACTGTGATACAAGAGTCACCTTGGTAACTAACTGCATGTACTGCTTCCACTGTGATACAAGAGTCACCTTGGTAACTAACTGCATGTACTGCTTCCACTGTGATACAAGAGTCACCTTGGTAATGAACTGCATGTGCTGCTTCCACTGTGATACAAGAGTCACCTTGGTAACTAACTGCATGTACTGCTTCCACTGTGATACAAGAGTCACCTTGGTAACTAACTGCATGTGCTGCTTCCACTGTGATACAAGAGTCACCTTGGTAATGAACTGCATGTACTGCTTCCACTGTGATACAAGAGTCACCTTGGTAATGAACTGCATGTACTGCTTCCACTGTGATACAAGAGTCACCTTGGTAACTAACTGCATGTACTGCTTCCACTGTGATACAAGAGTCACCTTGGTAACTAACTGCATGTACTGCTTCCACTGTGATACAAGAGTCACCTTGGTAATGAACTGCATGTGCTGCTTCCACTGTGATACAAGAGTCACCTTGGTAACTAACTGCATGTACTGCTTCCACTGTGATACAAGAGTCACCTTGGTAATGAACTGCATGTACTGCTTCCACTGTGATACAAGAGTCACCTTGGTAACTAACTGCATGTACTGCTTCCACTGTGATACAAGAGTCACCTTGGTAATGAACTGCATGTGCTGCTTCCGCTGTGATACAAGAGTCACCTTGGTAACTAACTGCATGTGCTGGTTTCGCTGTGATACAAGAGTCACCTCGGTAACCCTTCATAAATCAAGACTGCCTTTACCTCTCTTTTCCTACATACCAACAAGAACTCATGTCTGCCTTTACCTCCTTCCTCCTCCTTACCTACAATTTCCTTGTTTCTCCCTCTCCTATAGTATTACTCTGTATCCTTTTAGCTAACTTCCTTACTCAAAATGGCTCTCAGTATCTCCACTGAAATGTTTTCATCTCCTAATCGCTTTCATCAGTAATTCCACCTAAATGTTATACTCTTACTATATAATCTTGTAAATACTGTAATATGAGTTGCTTCTATAGTATGTACCATCTGAAATATGCTTAACTATGTAATTTTGTAAATATTGTAATACATATCCAAAAACTATGTAACCCTGTTTCTGGAGCTTTTCTCCCCAGGACTCCATTGAAAATGGGTTCATCTTGGCCCAATGGACCATCCTGGTAAACCAACTGCAAATAAATAAATAAATAAATACCTGCATTTCTCATAACAAACTTCAGCTTATTTTTCACACCACATCTCCATTTAATTACTCCTGCCCCATTTGTCAGTCTCATGCAGTATTTGTCTTTAAAACATCCTCTTGCTGCTCTCTCTCTCTCTCTGTCTCTCTCTCTCTCTCTCTCTCTCTCTCTCTCTGTCCCTTGCACACACTCTTTCTCTCTCTCTTTCTCTCTCTCTGTCCTTTGCACACAGTCTCTCTCTCTCTCTCTTGCACACACTCTCTCTCTCTCTCTCTCTGTCCCTTGCACACTCTCTCTCTCTCTCTCTCTCTCTCTCTCTGTCCCTTGCACAGACTCTTTCTCTCTCTCTCTGTCCCTTGCACACACTCTCTCTCTCTCTCTCTCTCTCTGTCCCTTGCACAGACTCTTTCTCTCTCTCTCTGTCCCTTGCACACACACTTTTTCTCTCTCTCTCTCTCTCTGTCTTGCACACTCTCTCTCTCTCTCTCTCTCTCTGTCCCTTGCACACACACACTCTCTCTCTCTCTCTCTGTCCCTTGCACAGACTCTTTCTCTCTCTCTCTCTGTCCCTTGCACACTCTCTCTCTCTCTCTCTCTCTCTCTCTCTCTGTCCCTTGCACACACACTCTCTCTCTCTGTCCCTTTCACACACTCTTTCTCTCTCTCTGTCTCTGTCCCTTGCACTCTCTCTCTCTCTCTCTCTGTCCCTTGCACACTCTCTCTCTCTCTCTCTCTCCGTCCCTTGCACACACTCTTTCTCTCTCTCTCTCTGTCCCTTGCACACACTCTCTCTCTCTGTCCCTTGCACACTCTCGCTCTCTCTCTGTCCCTTTCACACACTCTTTCTCTCTCTCTGTTTCTGCCCCTTGCACACACACACTCTCTCTCTCTGTCCCTTGCACTCTCTCTCTCTCTCTCTCTCTCTCTGTCCCTTGCACACTCTCTCTCTGTCCCTTGCACACACTCTCTCTCTCTCTCTCTCTTTCCCTTGCACACTCTCTCTCTCTGTCCCTTGCACACACACTCTCTCTCTCTCTCTCTCTGTCCCTTGCACACACACGCACACTCTCTCTCTGTCTCTTGCACACACACTCTCTCTCTCTCTGTCCCTTGCACTCTCTCTCTCTCTCTCTCTCTCTCTCTCTGTCTCTCTGTCTCTTGCACACTCTCTCTCTCTCTGTCCCTTGCACACTTTCTCTCTCTCTCTCTCTGTCCCTTGTACACACTCTTTCTCTCTGTCTCTTGCACACTCTCTCTCTCTCTGTCTTGCACACTCTCTCTCTCTCTGTCCCTTGTACACACTCTTTCTCTCTCTCTCTCTCTCTCTCTCTGTCTCTTGCACTCTCTCTCTCTCTATGTCCCTTGCACACACTCTCTCTCTCTGTGTCCCTTGCACACACTCTCGCTCTCTCTCTCTCTCTGTCCCTTGCACACACACTCTCTCTCTGTCCCTTGCACACACTCTCTTTCTCTCTCTCTCTCTCTCTGTCCCTTGCACACACTCTCTCTCTCTCTCTCTGTCCCTTGCACTCTCTCTCTCTGTCCCTTGCACACCCTCTCTCTCTCTCTGTCCCTTGCACTCCCTCTCTCTCTCTCTCTCTCTCTCTCTGTCCCTTGCACCAACTCTCTCTCTCTCTCTCTCTCTCTCTCTCTCTCTCTTTGTGCACTCTCTCTCTCTCTCTCTGTTTGCCATGCACACTCTCTCTCTCTCTCTTGCATACACTCTCTCTCTCTGTCTCTTGCACACCCTCTCTCTCTCTTTGTCCCTTGCACTCTCTCTCTCTCTCTCTGTCCCTTGCACACACACACTCTCTCTCTGTCCCTTGCACACACTCTCGTTCTCTCTCTCTCTCTCTTTCTCTCTCTATCCCTTGCATACACACTCTCTCTCTTTCTGTCCCTTGCACACACTCTCTCTCTTTCTGTCCCTTGTACACACTCTCTTTCTCTCTCTCTCTCTCTCTGTCCCTTGCACACTCTCTCTCTCTCTGTCCCTTGCACACACACACACACTCTCTCTCTCTCTCTGTCTCTTGCACACTCTCTCTCTCAGCCCTCCATTCATTTGTGCAGAAACAGCTCCCTTATGTTCTATTATGTATCTAATGACAAATGGGACTGACATCCCTTTAGAGGCTGAAACTATCTGTCCACTTCTCTTCTACCAGTTTCTTCCACAAACACTCATATATGTAAAGTACCACGGTGGCCACGAATACATTCAAGTTGTGAGCTATGGCTTCTTTTCTCTAGTTGTAATTACTATCTGTATTTGAAATGTGCCTCATCTATACAAATTCAAGGCCTGAGCAGGTCCTCTACAGAACACCTACTGATTCAAATACTAACATACATGACATTAGGTATTAAAGTCTCCCTTTTAAATGTAACAATGCCAAGTATGTAGGAAATATTGCTTCTGAGTTCCAAGCCTGGGTTTCTTCAGAAAAAAAGCATTTTTGTACTGTTTACAAGGCAGTCATTCCATGCATAGTAATCATTTTGTCAGTACTCACCCTTATAGGGCACCTCATGTTTAGAGGAGGGCGAAACAAGTGAGGCCCAGGATTAATATACTGACACCCACCAAGTAATTAAGGTTTGCCCTAAAGAAAGTGAAGATGTCACTCTTTTTTTATATGCAATGGAAGGCTATTCCAGAGATGGGGGAAGTGTTAAGTAATAAATATGTCCCTCCAGTGCATCTTATTTATTGATTAATGGAGATTCATATATTTAGTTTTAGCATTTGTGCAGATATTTTCTGTTGAGGTATAGGAGATTAAGGAGAGCTGGATTCTTAACATTATATAATACTAGACATGAATTATGAGGAGTCTATAAGAAATACTTCAAGTCTTTCTTCATAGCTGGGCAATGTATAGAGAAATAATAACTTGGATATGGACGAGATACCTTTAGTTATTAAGTGAGCTACATAAAAGGATTTCTTTACTACTTCTGCTACGTGGTGGTCAAGGAATAAGGAGTCGTCTGCATAGGTGCTGAGATTTCTGACTGTATCAGTCTGATGTGAGGTACTGTCTATACTGTAAGCCACTGTCAAGAAGTCTTTAGCTAAGGTGACAATGCTATACTTTTTTGCATTTAATTTAAGTCCATTTCTAATACAGCATTGGCTTGTATGGTTTAGCTGTTGCTGTAGTAACATGAAGGAACAACATCACCCAGCTTGCACTCATTAGCAAATTCAGTTAGCCGTAAGTCTGGATTAGTAGTTTGGAGATCAGAGAGGAACATGCTGAACAGAAGGGGCTCTAGTACTGAGCCTTGAGAAATATCCTTAGTCACTGTTTGCTTTCTGAGGTGTTACCTGTTAGTTTAACTATGTGGTTTCCATCTGTCAGTCAGTTTGCTATATGTTTTACAATATTAAGTACCTACATTTAGGACGCTGAGCCAGTATGGGGAATAATGCCAAAGGCCTTGGCCTGATGCATATGTACTGTATAAACTGTGCTTCTCAAAAAAGTTTACTTCATTATGTATATAATCTTTATTTAACAAAACCATATTGCTGCAGGTCTAGAGTAATAAGATTTTTTCATATCGAAGCTTATGAAATCAAATGTAGTACATTTCATGGCTTTGAAAATTAAGTCTGTTCCATTGATGGTCTGTAGCTCTTAAGATATGAGGTGGGGCCCTCTTTATTTTTATTTATTTATTTGACATTTGTTTACCGGGAAAGTCTGACTGAGTATGAGCTCATTTCCAGCGGAGGCCCGGTGATAAAAGCTCCACAGTGCACATTAAACAGAACTTAAAAAATTGAACAATGGTTTCAAATATTAAGAGAATAAGAAAGTAGTAGAATATGTGAAATACAATAAAAGAAAAATATAAAGGCAAGCAATAAAGTTGAAAGTACATTATATACAAGGTACAAGGGAGTTCCTAATGTGCATGTTACAAAATGATGCATGAAAATATACATAACAGAATAAGTAACAGGTCGTAAAAGCCATATACTTTTTCTGGCAGGAGAACTAGATAGTACATTTCAGTCATAAATTCTGGGACAGATAAAGGTTAGTGTAAGAATATAAAGAAAAGACATTAGAATGTTAAGGAAGTAAAGAGAGGTGAGGCTAGAACACAGGTAAAGCAGGAAGGGAAGTAGGATCTATCAGGAGAAAATCTATTAATGGTGGGGAAGAAGGAATAGAAAGAGTACTGAGATGGCAAGGAGCAGGGGCAGATCCAGTTATGGGTTAGATGTTTCTTCAGCCTAGACTTGAAGGAATAGAAGTGGGGTATAAGACTGCTTCTGGAATGTTATTCCATGATTTGGCAACACGGTGAGAGTACAGACTAACCCTGTTAGATCTTTGAGGTTTGTAAATAGACAGTAGATACCAGTGACAGCAGCACAGGTCATGAGATGGAATGTAGTGTTGAAGTAGTGATGATGTGGTTTGCAAACATGAGGAGCTGTACAGTGATTTGTGGCTTAATGTTAGTTCATTAAAGGTGAGAAGGTAGGGTAGTTCGAGACAATTAGGGACTTGAGAGCAGAGCAATGGTGAAAGTAGTGGGCCTGCCCTGTGGCAAATTTAGCTATTTTATTATAACATTGACTAAGTTTTGCTTTGAGAGAAGAGTGATGATTGGTTAGGACAGGTGAAGCATATAGAAGGGAGGGGAAGAGATAGGTGGTGGCAAGGGTTACTGTTGTAGAGTTAGAGATGAATTTCTTAGCCCTATACATCATGCCCAATTTTGATTATTTTTTTTTTATGATGTTGCTGATATGTAGGTAAAACTTAAGGTTGTTGTCAATAGTTACACCTAACAGTTTTGTAAGTGAAACCACATTGACTAAAGTATTGTTCAGAGGAGTAATAGCAAGGTTAGAGGCATCTGGAGAAACATGTTTTGGTAAAAATAGTAGAAGTGTAGTTTTTTTGGGTTAAGACAGCGCAGTGGTGCAGCGGTAGCGTTGTCGCCTCACAGCAAGAGGTTCTCCAGTTCGATTCTCGGCTGGGGCACCTTCTTTGTGGAGTCTGCATGTCCTCCTGTCCTCCCTGCGTTCATGTGGGCTTCCTCCGGGTGCTCCAGTTTCCTCCCACATTACAAAGACATGCATCTGGAGCCTTTCTCCCCGGGCCTCCGCTGAAAATTGGCTTCGTTCCAAGTCGGACTTTCCCGGTTAACAAATGATAAATAAAAATAAATAAATAAATAAAAAAGTAGTAAATGGCTGTTGGTGAGCCAAGATTCAATGGAATTGAATGCTTCTTGCATTACACTCTGTAGATGAGAGAGAGTCCTCACAGAGCAGGTTAATGTAGAGTCATCAGCATATTGAATTAGGGTGGCTTGTTTGCTGGCAGTATTAAGATGGTTAATAAAAATGTTAAAGAGAAGTAGACCTAGATTTGAGCCTTGGGGTACCCCAGTGCTAACAGGTAAGTAAGGAAAGAAGTTAGAGTTCCATTTGACAGATTATATCTGTTACAGAGATAGCTAGTGAACCATTGTAAGGTTGTTTTGGTTACGCCCAGAAGAGATAGTTGGGATAACAGTTGGGGGTGGGAGACAGTATCAAATGCTTTGGATAGATCTAAGAACAGAGAAGAGACAAAGTTTCCTGAGTCACAAACTTTGTTGACAGTGTCAGTAAAGGATAGTAGAGCAGTGATAGTGCTGTGTGCTGGTCTGAATCCATGTTGGGTGGGAGAGAGATTATTGTAAAGTAGGTATTGAAGAAGCTGTTTATTGATACATTTTTCTAGAATTTTTGATAGAGTTGAAAGAATAGCAATTGGTCTATAGCTAAAGATTTCTGTGGAGGTGCTACCTTTGTGGAGCGGAAGGATAAATGATTTTTTTTCCACAGGAGGGGACATAAGACTCCTTGATGAATCTATTAAAGATTATTGAGACAGGGTAGGCAATTGAGTCATCAAACATCTTCAGAAATTCATTAGGAAGATTGTCTGCAGAGGGGGAACATGACCTGTGCTTTCACAAGATGCATTTGATAAAGGAAGTAGAAACTGGTTGAAGGGAAAATGTGGAGTGACAGCTGAAAGAGGGTAGAGGGGAATGGAGGAAATTTGTTAGTGATGGAAGCTATGCTATCAATGAAGTAAGAGTTAAATTAAGTTGCTATGTCAGGGGAGGTACTAACACAGGATGGTTGGGGGGGACTGAATTCCTGGGTTTAGCATTTTTTGATAGTGTGGAAAACTGTCTTATTGTGAATATTTTAATTATTATCTGCTCAGTTATTAGCTTTAAAGATTATTTACTCTTATCCTTCTTGGAGTTCAAACAAATGTATATGAATATTGATACAAATATATTATCAGGTGTAGTGCATACAATTATTTAGATTATAATTGTATTATTTAGAACACCCTCAAGATTAAAGTCACAGTCAGTAACTGATACAGCAGAATGTAAAGTCTGGGATCTTAGATGGATAAATGGGTTCACAGTAGGAGGTGTTTACCCATTCTATATGATTTCTTGTAGCCTATGTTTCTTTTCAGGTTATCCTTGCAAGGTGTGTGTGCAAGGGGGGGGGGGGCAGTGCAGCATGCATTTCATGAATGCATTTGATTGTTCTTGTAGACTAAGATGCTCACTCTAAATACTTTATGTCGAGTTCTAGTAGATGATGATTTTGTCTTTTTTTTTTTTTTTTTTTTTTTACTGATGCAGTTTAGGGAAATTGAGGAACACGTCCTAGGGTTGAGTTAACTGTCATTTTTGTGCAATAACACTGCCGTTTACATAATATTTAGATCTGTTAATGCTTTTATTTTTGATATAATCTAGTGTTTGGTGCAATGTTATTCATGCCTTAGCAAGTTACTGTGTTATGAACATAGTGTTTACATTGGGGGGATAAGTAGATATATCTTTGGTGCCTTGCGACATAAGAATTATATCAGGGACATGATGGAACTAAACTTTTCTTATTGGAATTTGCATAGCATCTAAGTGACTTCCAGAAGGGCTCTTATATGACATGAACAGTAATGTTTGTTTAACTCAAGAAACTCATATGTGCTTCTCAGTTTCATACTTTTAGGATCTTCAAGGCTTCCCCCTGCAAGTTATCCAAGTCCAAAGGAATCTGCAAGGCTGGCTAATATTGACAGAGTGCAAATGTTAACTTATTTTTCATCTTCAGGTATAGTTTCAATATAAACTCCTTGTTGTGAAAAAACTATTTTGTTTCCTTTGGTTGTCTCAAATTGTTGTGAATTCTAATAACTGTGGAATATTAACAGGCGGTGAAATATAATTCTGGGATCTCTCTATGACAAGGGTGTGTATAGCTCAACTAGTTCTTTGAGCCAGACCCACAAACTTATGTGTCCCTCAAGCTCTTGAAAAGAAGAGGGGGGGGGGAATCCATGCCCCCCCCCACTCTAAAAAGAAGAGAAAAAAATTTCAAGAAATTATTTTGCTATTACTATAGGAGCTAGTTTACTTCCTACAGTAATTCAGCCAATCCACAGCCCCATGGCTCTCAGCTCTAACAGTGCATTGCAATAAGTAAATAAATAAAAAGCTTAACTGATGTGCCTTTGGTACAGAAAAAAATGCAGCACTTGCCTTTCAATCATGCCACTTAACACTTTGCACGGGGGCAATTGCCTTCTTTGCTCCAGCTTTGCTACACTCATCAAAAATATATCCCCTTATGACATCACAGAGATCTGATGTTGTTAAACACTTAATCCAAGCTTGCAACTTATTTGGCTTTTATCATTCCCTCCATCCCCATGGTAGAGATTTTACCTTCTTTCACCACAGTATAAAATCTGTTTCAAAACAGATGTTTTTCTTGATGAAGATATTTATTTATGAGATACTAACTTACATGTAACTCAGATCCACAACCTTTCTCTAATTATTTGCTGATTCATTATTTAATTCTAAGAGTTAAGTGAAGTATGAAAAGTGGGCCTTAGTTATCTCTAAACTTGGGACTAGCTCACTGAGATTATAACATGGCTCACATTTGGTGCAATTTGATGTCTCACTTTATACAAACTTAAATAATATATTCAAATAAGGTATCCTATATATTGGAAAATATATGCATCAGTAAATCTGCATATATATCTACATGTTATTGATAATTACTTATTTTGTTCTCCAAATATAGTCAATGACCGCAGTATTCTGATGTTTGATGCTGATTTTTTTCTAGAATAGATTGGGTCTGCTATTACACAATACAAAACAGGTAAGGCACCAGATCCTGACACCTTTTCCAGTGCTTTCTATAAATAAATTAAATTGCATATTTAGCAGAGTGGCATTAGTAATAAATATACGTATGACAGAATCTATGATGGCATTCATTCTCAAACCATAGTTTAGTCCATTGTTTATTAAAAAACATACTCTCCCATTTCTGTAATTAATATTGACATTGAAATATACTAAATGATTAAACCAAACAGCGATGTGCAGGTGGATACCAATAATGTAATTAACACCAAACCACCTAGCGAAGCAAAGAAAGGTTTCCACAATGACCACTCGTGAAATTTAACTCCAAATCATTTATTTACGTAAAAAACACTGAATACAGCTAAACAAGCAATTTCGGTAAGTGCTTTCATCTATGAACATATAGGACTTTATCAAAACCAAGCAGCTTGCCTTGTAAACTCTATTTAAATAGTCAGAACCACCATTAATTAACAATCTATTAGTAATTAAAAACCATGCAAACATCAAAATGTTCCAATGGAAAAAATAAGAATAAAAATATCTAAATCACACTCAACTATGAAATTTTTATACAAATTGAAAATACCTTACATAAAATATTTAAAATTGTAAAGCTCTCTCCTTTAAAATAGGAATCAATGACAAGTGCTCATTCATACCAGGGGGGTTATTAGCATTTATTTTGACCTGCCAGCTATATTCACTTTTCTTAAACATATTAGATCAGTTCTCCCCTGTAGTCCTTATCAATGATGTCTAATATACCAAACTTAAACCCCTTAAATCCTGAACAAGACTCTGCATGTCTGTACAAGGCATTATTAATATTATGTGTTTCTATAGCGTACAGATGTTCATAAATACATTTGCAAAACGTTCTCTTGGTTTTACCAAATATAAAATGCTTGGCAACCCGCACAAACGCTGACATATACTAACCTTTTGCTGTTGCAGTTACCCCCTACCAGTCTAACCTTTTGTAGGGGTTCACATATAAAAATGTATACCTTGTTCATCACCTGTGGACAGTATCTACAAGCACCACAACTCTTAGTACCTCTACTAAGGTCTTTCTTGGAAAGAGGATGCTCTAATAAAAATTTCATGTTGTGGCCTACTTTGTAGGTAAATAAAGGGGCACTACCCAATTTGCTGTAAATGTCGCTATTACTTTCTAAAATCACCTAATTCTTAGTAAAAATGTTACGAACCCTGTGACCAAAGGATCCAAAAACTGCAGCCATGGAATTGGAAAAATTAACTCTTGACTCTTGGGCCTTGTTGTTCACAAAAACATTTTGTCCTAACAGTGGGGTGTATTTAGTACACCACCCTTTCAGCACCTCCTCCCCTATCTGTTGGACCCAGTCCTCTGGGTATCCTCTGTCTACAAACATGTGTATGAGGTTACCTAGCTCCCTTTTAAAGTCCAACAATGGGGATCACATTCTTGCTCAATGAATCATTTGACCTCTAACAATATTCCTCTTGACATATTTTGGGTGGTTGCTACTATAAGCTAGAAAACTATTGGAGTAAGTGGGTTTTCGAAACACCTTAGAGGTAAATAGTCTATGATTCAAGTCTTTAAGTGAAGTGACATCCAAATAGTCTATAGCATCTTTGGAATAAAAAATGAGTGAACTTGAAGTAGCTACAAATGTTGTTAATGTAGTAGATGAATTTATTTACCTCACCCTCCTCTCCTTTCCAAAGAATAAAAATGTCATCCAAATAATGCAAATAAATCAGCTATTGTTCCTTGAATCTTGAATTGAATATGTGTCTCTTCTCCCATGAGGTCACAACTAAATTATCCTACATGGGGGCACAACTTGAACCCATCGCTACCCCTTTATGTTGTTTAAAAAACTCATTCTCAAAGGTGATGTAGTTATTATATAGACTTACAGAGTCTTGTTCAGGATATAAGGGGTTTATTGATTGTTAATTAATGGTGGGTATGACTATTTAAATAGAGTTTCCAAGGCAAGCTGCTTGGTTTTGATAAAGTCCTATATGTTCACAGATGAAAGCGCTTTACTGAAATTGCTTGTTCAGGTATATTCAGTGGTTTTTACATGAATAAATCATTTGGAGTGAAATTTCATGAGTGGTCATTGTGGAAACCTCTCTTTGCTTCACTACATGGTTTTGGTGTTATTAGATTACTGGTATTCACCTACACTACGCTGTTTGGTTTAATCTATCAGAGTATTATACAACTAGTGTATACTTGTACTGCCACAAATGTCAAAATATTCCATCCAATCAGTCTGTACAGACTCTAGGTGTGAGTATCCCTTGTGACCCTATGACCTTATTTACTTATTCTTTCTCTTCAGCCTTTCCTCTGCATTATTCTTCAGAATCCCATGCTGTTGAGGATCAACCTCTGTAATTCATGTATCAGTATTACCTCATTCACAGACAAAATTCTCCTGTATTTTCAAAAATCTTCAAAATCTGTCTTCCAACTACATAAGGCTGTGGCTGAGTATATTAAACCATTAAATTATAAATTAAACATAATAAATTGACCCTGTTGCCTCTGTAGAACAATAAGGAGACTTGAAACTCACTGTATACAAGCAATGCAAATATGTCATTTCATAAGACCAAGTACTTTGGAGTCTGATAGCACAAATCAGATATACTTACATACATTCATCAGGGCCAACCGTAGCATGATCAGTGATGAGATTAACATTTTGGGGGAAAAACTGGAATAAGTCATCCATCACCAAGATGGATAGCTTTCAAAGGATCTTTTATTTTTGTAGCAAATTGTTTTTCAAACTGAAAATGAGTACTTCCAATCCAGTAACACATTGATTTCTAACATTATATTGAATAAAGAAAAATATAGGATATCTGAAAAAAAATTCTGACTGAAAATTTAAAGGTGGACTTCAAGACTGGGCAAGCTTTTTCTGAGCATTTCAAATATCCTCCAGGAAATGCTCCTTTCTGCATCAAGATGCTTAGATGAATAGTGAGCAACTATACTATTATTCCATTGATACTACCTTTTCTTGACAAAGAAATTAGCACCTTTGGCAGATTTATTGATACTAGATTGTTATACTCTTATGAAAAAATTAAGGTTTTCAAGCAATTCGTAATGTCCCAGTCCATCAAGAATAACCCAAACATCACTATAAATTCCAAGTCTCTAAAACTTCCCATGGTAAAAGATAATTTAAGTAACAATAGTTTAGCTTTATTATTGCATTGAATTAATCTTTGGAGCCTTAAATCTTGAAGATAATGTTATTTCACAACTAAATATAATTAGAATTCCCTAGAGAAAAAAGAAAATCATTATAGTTATAAACAAGCATAATGTTGATTTGATTCATTCATGATTAAGGTGTGCTCAAAAGAAGTATATTCATTTTTATATGTAACTTACTTTGGAATATACAGTCTTTCTGTGGCACATTTCTTAAACATCTGGACCTCTCTAATAAAAGCAGTAAACGTGTACCATGATTCACAGCTCATATGGTCTAATATCTATAAAGTGTTGCTCTTTTCCAAATTCATTCACCAGCAATGTATGTTGGTTCATAATGCCTACCTGACTCACCATAAACTAACAGTTATTGTAATACTAATCCATATACAATATCTTTGAGAATAACTTTACAGCTATTGGATTTCATATTTTATGGTAATGTCAATCTGTGTAGCCAATTTAGTCATTTCTATCACAAAAAAAACTAAAAACTTTTGAATTTGAGTAGTAAGTAGGTATATGTACATATCTCCCTTGTCTTTTCATATTACGTACCTCTAACAAGTAATGCACTGACATGCTTTATTTTAGTTTCAATGATTTTTTATTGGAAATCATTGTACTAAGATAGAAGATACAGTACTCAAAAAAGTTTCAGAAAATTCCGTCACCTGTCTTGGAAATTCTC